>NC_133666.1:496272593-496572593 GCF_037893015.1 Macrotis lagotis
TCACATTTATTGAGCTTTTTCTTTGATAAATCAGCAGATATAAATCTCATACTATTATCCAGGACAGAATCATGGCTATTTTCTTTGATCAAGGATTCCCATCCCTTTCCAAGGGCTAAGGGTATAAAAAGCATTCCGGAAGATACAGATATAAATTCCTTTATAGAGGTGGGTCTGGAGGATATATAACTATATAACTATTCCTATATGTAGTTGATGTAGTATTTTTTTTTTTAGTTGAGGTATTTTGCACACCAAAGACGTGATGATTAGGATTGTGGAAAGACTAGTAGAAGACCAGAGTGTCTCAAAGAATGGACCTGGAGGAGGTAGCTAGGTGGCACAGTGGATAGAGTGCTGGCTCTGGAGTCAATCCCCTGAGTTGGAATACAGTCTCGGGTGCTTAATACTTACTTAGCTGTGTGACCTTGGGCAAGTCAGGCAACTCCATTGCCTTATAAAACAACAACAAAAGAATGGACCTGGAGAAGGTTGGGAGTCAGATGCTAAATTTATGAGGAGTAGCAGAATGAATTCCAGGTCCATATTCCCATAACAATAAAGAATTTGAATTGGCTAGCATGAACATGAAAGAAGTTATTGGTTAGAGATGGTGGCATAGTGAGTGTCTCAAAGTGGCCCTGAGTAATAAGAAATATTCAAAATTACCTTTCTAGACCTACACTAATTTTATTACAGGGGGAAGTTGCCAAAGTTGCCAAATAATATAATGATAGATGCTGAAGATACAGATAGAAATGGCTCCTGTCTCTGGTGAATATGTTCTTTTGAAAGAAAGCTAAGTTTCAATGAGAGAAAAAGACCTAAGATTCTAGTTCTAGAAACAGAGCTGGAATGCAACTTTGGTGGCCAACTGGATACTGAGAAGTGAAAGTTATTTTCCAGAAAAGTCGCAAACACTGAGCAAATTCAACATTTGATTTTGTATCCCCAAACATTAAGTATTGCAACCTTTCCACTATACCACAATGGAAGAGAATGATCTCAAAAAATAACAGAAAAGGAGAGTATGGAAAGACAGCGAACAGGGGTAGAAATAATTAGTGTTGAACCACTTTAAAGAGTTAACCTAGAGTGTTAACATGGGACTCCAAAATAAGAGACTTTTTAAAGACATAGAGTGATAGGAAAAGGAATACAATTGTGGGGAGGCAGTTGGAGACCCAGGAGGGTCTCCATCTGGAGGTTAGATGAAGAAGTAGGCAATTTATATTGGGCAGCCAGAAGGAGGAGAGGTGGGGACTGAAAATAATCTCTCAGGGGTAGAATGAGGATTCATAGGAAACCAGCAGCTGGAAGTAAGAACTGGGACAAGTAAATGTACTTCCTACTTAATAATAATTAATTTTACATATTCCAGGCACTATTATCTCACTTGATACTCATAACAACCCTGCATGGTAGATATTGTTATTATTTCTATTTTTCAAAAGAGGAAACTGAGGCAAACAGAGGTTAAGTGACTTCCCCAGGGTCATAGAGCTAAATGTCTGAGACAGGATTTTAACTCAAATCTTGCTGATTCCAGGTCTGGCATTTAAGTCAGAAGACTTCTGTGCTTAGAGTCAAATAACTTTTGCTTATATATTTTCTGTCTATAATATCTTAATGTTGACAAAGCACTTTTCTTAGAACCATGTCAAAATGAAGCCTAAGTGGTTTAGTTAACTAATATCTCTAGAATCTACTCTAAAAGTAAATAAGCAAATGCTTATTTTCACTAACTTCCTCTGTCATCCTGGAGCTTCTCAATTTAATGTTATAACTAGATTCAAACATGCCCCTGAACTCAGGTTTACCAGCCCCCCCCCCCACAAACCCTTCTTTCCCTTGGAATATAATTTTCAGTGGTATTCTCCTTTAAAAACTAGCAAATTCAAGACTGGAACATTTTCTTTGGAAAGGATTAAATGGGAAATTTACCCATTCCATGACCCAAATTCCTTCCCATTCACATACTTAGCTCCTTGAGCAATTACTCTATAGTTTTAATACTAAGAATTTGTTTGAAATCAAATTCTCAAGGACGAGGGCCTAATCAGACTAACCAGAGCAGAGCACTTCCCCCCGTAATAACCCCTTTCAAGTAGAAGGGAGGCCTCATAGTTCATCCACTCAGGAACTAAGTTATTGCCTCATAAAACAGAGCAGAACTCTTATTATCAACCGACTACTTTACTGAAGTTTAATTACAATGCAATACCACAAAAACAAGTTTATTAAAAACTCATTTAAAGAAACAAGAACTGATAAGAGGAATACTTTACATATTTTACTAGTTGTTGAAAATGGACTAGTGTTTCACTCTATGGCTACGAAGGGCAGTATCTTGATCATCATTTACAAATGTGATGCTGTTAAAATAGAGCTCTTAAGATAAACTGGAGAACTGCATTAAGATTATCAAAGCATTTTCTTTATCAGAAATTACAACTAAAGCAGGAGTGATTCTTAAAAATTAAAGAAATAAAAATTAGTTAAGCTAGTGGAGTGAGGTCCATACTGAGATCTGAGAGTCAGATTTTCTGACTTCTGATTTCAATACAATTTCTTTAGGATAATCACATACATTTTTCTGGGATTCATATATATTTTCATAATTTGGAGCTAGAAGAAACCTTGCCATCTATCTATTCCATAACCTTTGTTTTACCTATGAGTAAACTGAGATCCAGAGTGTTTCATAGGGTCAGGGGATTATAGATATAGACTTAGAAAGAACTTTTGAGGCCATTTAGTGTAATTAATTTATTTTATACATGAGCAATATGAGGCCTAAAGAGAATGTATGTCCAATTATTTCGTAACTAATAAATGTCATTGGCGGAATTCAAACCCAGGTCTTCATACTCCCAAATTCAATGCTCTATCAACTATATAACATTATCAAAATAGAATCTACAATGTGATGGTAAAATAGTATCATTGAAACTCCTAAAATTCACAGGAATAATTGAAAAAGTAATTTGCAATGTATTTCTAAAAATTAACACCAATACATTAAAAAAGATATAAAAGTTTTATCAAGGGGTAGCTAGGTAGCATAGTGGATAAAGCACTGGCCTTGGAGTCAGGAGTACCTGGGCTCAAATCCACTCTCAGACACTTAAAAATTACCTAGCTGTGTGGCCTTGGGTAAGCCACTTTAACCCCATTTCCCTTGCAAAAACCTAAAAAAAAATTTATCATTTCTAGGAAATTGATTGAAAGTGGATTGTGTCCTTCTCTGAGTGATTTCCCTTAAGAATATTCCCAGTGTCACCTTAAAAACAAAACAAAAAAAATCTGACTAGTCTAGTATGGGAATTGTATTTTTCAATAACCAACTGCCACTAAAAATCTTATTGGTCATAGCTGGTTTTCTAATTTCTTTGGATGACTCATAAAGATACATTAAACTCCCTCCCAGGCAAAGATGACATGCTCATCAAATTTGCAAATGATATGAGGGTGGGAGGTGGGAGAGGACATAACTATCACAATGGGAAATGGACTTGGAATTGAAAAATATCTTGACAGTCTAGAAAATGGGACCAAATCAAAGAAACTAAAATTTATTCAGAGTAAATGTCATATCTTACAGTTGGATTCAAAAAATTTACTTTATCAGTACAAAATGAAGAAAACATAGTTAGATAGTGGTTCATCTGAAAAAAGGTCTAAGGGTTTTACTGAACTGCAGTTTCTCTGAATCAACAATGTCATATAGTAGGCAAGAAAGCTAATAACATTTTAGGTTCCATTAAGAGAAGTGTCACATTTTGAGTGTTGCAAACAACTGGAAACAAAATGAAAAGGGGGAGCCCTGTTAATTTGAGAATGGCCAAACAAATTATAGTATATGAATATAAAAGTATATTATTGAGCCACAAGAAATGATGAATATGAAGAATCCAAAGAAACATGAGGAGACATGTGAAATGATGCAAAAAGAGCAGAAGTGAAATGAAATGCATAGCGATGACAATTATATAAACAACAACAACAATGCTAAAAATAAGTTGAACTCAGATTAATTGCAATAGTCGACCTTGATACTAGAGAATGGAAGATGAATAATTCTCCTCTCTCCTCCATTAAGGGGTAAATATGCATTATGCCATAGGAAATAAAGTGCTACTTTTAGAGTCAATAGTTGTCCTTTGATTTTTTGAAGATCATACCAACAAAATTAATGGTGACATGACTTGCATATTATGTTTATCATAGTGAGGGATATGGTGTCCAAAGGCATCCTTCTTATTTGCCTTTACCAGAATCATTTTACCCTATGGACTGATATGATAGGAAACAGGACTTTTGGTGATGGTCTGGATGCTGCAGGAGTTTTTGATCCTTGAATAAGATTTTTTCCCCCGTATCAGTGAAGCACCTCAGCAACCCAACAATGTTAGGCAAAGCATCAATATGTGATATATGGTGACAAAATAATGACATAAGTTAAATAAGACACCATGAGGTTTCAAGAACATCAGACTATGGTGATACGATTAATACAAACCTGCCTCTTGATGAACTAATCATCAATATGGTCTTTCCTTTCAAACCTTCAATCATAAGGGTCCCCTCAAAATGCTGTCCACTGGGTCATGGGAATAAGCCTCTGGATCACAGCTTATGTTCAGAATTAATATGGCATATGATCTTCTTTGGACCTCCAACTTTCATTCTTGATTAAAGAAAACATTCTTGGCAAACACTTTCACTCTGGTCCATCTTGCTGTGGTCCAAGAATTTCATCTCTAGCAGAACAATAGGAATGCCCCAGTCATCCCAACAAAATAAAAACAAGATTCTCTTCCATTATTCCTAGCTGGGACATCCCAGTAAGTCAGGTCTGCTTCTAATTTTTTTCAAAGTAGGCAAGAAGATCTGATTTTAGATCTCACCTCCTGGCACAGTGGCTAGAATGTTTGATTTGGAATCTTCCTGACCTGAGTTTGAATCCTGATTCAGATATTTTACCCCAGGCATATCACTTAAATACTTTCAGTCTCAGTTTCCTCATCTGTAAAATGAGTATAATAATAACACATACCTTACAGCATCCTTGGGAAGATCAAATAACCTAGGTCAAGCACAGCACTTAGCAGTGTCTGACATGTATAAAAGTTTATCAATTGGTTATTGATTGAAATTTGGGGGGGAAGGGTTTTGTTTTGTTTTACAAACCTTAAAATGCGTTAAAAAATGCCAGCTAATGTTGTTCATGCCTGAGGCAAATTCAGAATGAGTCATGGAAGTTCATGTAAGTGGTCAAAGAAGAGATCCCACACACTGTGAGCCAGAACTCCCGAGGCAACAAAATCTTAAATGGATGTCCTAGGGCTAGAATTATATGCTTTCTCTGCTGTTAAAATCTTGCTCAGCAAGATGGTTGGGGTGGGGAGGAGAGGGAATATTAGATCTTGAGCATCCAAGGGGTTACTGAATTTATTACAAAAAAATCTAAAACGGGATGCACCCAGGGAGATGGCAACTGCTGAGAAAGTGGTCCAAGCTGCAGTGCATTGGTTATTCTCATCTCCTTCACTTTTGTGCCTTTAGTCCTTCTTGGAACTTAATAGACAGCTATCTCATAGAAAGTACAACTCCAGCCAAGGGGTTGTAAAGTTATCACCCTTTTTCTAAATTCCAATATATGTTTATGTTGTCAATCTCCAAGAATTCCAGTCTAGAACAAAATTGAGAACAGGTATGAAATAACACATTCTCCTTCCCCTGCCCTTTATGTTCAGTTTTCATGGAATTTATTTGTAGGATAATTCAGGTGTATTTACTATAGACAGTTACTTTTGTTTTCCAACCTAAATGATAATGGAAAGAAGAGGGGTTTGGGATCAGATTATTAGTAATAGCTGGGAAAGGCATTAGTAAATTGAGGTATAGTCAAAGGTGGTTCATCAAATAAGATATTTTGTAGGTATAATGGTTCTTAAGAATTATTTTTAAGAGTGTATTGATTGTTATAATGCTTTTAAAATCAATTGATGATTTCAAAATTTCCCCAAAATGAAAGAATATTTTGTCAAGATCAGAGCAACACATAGGAATCCTCTAATTCAATCATGTTTGGAAGTAGAAAACCATGACTAGACAATCACTTAATGTGGCAATCTTTTGGAGTTTTGGTCCCAAGTAATGGATCAGTTCCTCATATGGAATTCATTTCTAATTATTCCCCATAACTAGTGAATGGTGAGCATATTCTGACACGTACCAAAGATATTTTTGGAAAGCATGTTTTGAAAAATACAAAAAGGATTAGTAGAATACTATGGCATGATATAATAAAAGGGAAAAGAGATTTTCAAGGGGGTAAAAGTCTTACAACTGGAAGAGACCTTCTACTCCATCTAGTCCAAATTTTTCATTTTTCAAATGAGAAAACTGAGATCTAAAAGATTAAGTGACTTGCCCAAGGTCATACAGTTAGTAAGTGACATAGGCAAAATTTGAACTCAGTTCCACCCTTATTAAAGACATTATTCTTTTCACTGTATCCCCACTTCTTCCCTGATATCATGATTTATTTGAAGGTGAAGCAAATGGATAAGAAAAAAAAGGAGGGGGTTTTCAAAGGGAGTTCATGAATAAACTCAGATTTTAAAATAACAGGTAAAAGAACAAATATGTTGGGGCGGCTAGGTGGCACAGTGGATAAAGCACCGGCCCTGGAGTCAGGAGTACCTGGGTTCAAATCCGGTGTCAGACACTTAATAATTACCTAGCTGTGTGGCCTTGGGGAAGCCACTTAACCCCATTTGCCTTGCAAAAAAAAAACCTAAAAAAAAAAGGACAAATATGTTAAAAGAGATTTAATTTTTAACTCTATTATACAACAGTGAAATGCTAGTGTCAAGAAGGTCAATGACCAAAATGATAAAGGTTTTGTAATATAAAAAAGTTTCTTTATACATAAGTTTTAGGATAAGGATGAGGGAAGGGACAGGAATACCTATTTGATGATAAGAGAATAAGAAGCATTGGAGAAAAACAGCATTCCTATCTTCTGATTTCTCTACCAATGAGAATTACATCTAATTCTTTTTTTTTAGGTTTTTGTAAGGCAAACGGGGTTAAGTGGCTTACCCAAGGCCACACAGCTAGGTAATTATTAAGTGTCTGACACCGGATTTGAACCCAGGTACTCCTGACTCCAGGGCCAGTGCTTTATCCACTGTGCCACCTAGCTGCCCCCGAATTATGTCTAATTCAACAGCTATTCATTAAGTTCCTACAATGCAAGTCACTGTGGGTGGTGCTAGGGGATATAGAAGCAAAAATAATACCACACATGCTCTTAAAAGCTTGCATTCTACTGGAGACATATAAGATAGATCTTCTGATGGAGTTGTGAACATATCCAACCATTCTGGAGAGCAATATGGAGCTATGCCCGAAGAGCAATAAAAATTTTCATTCCCTTTGATCCAGCAATTCCAATGCTAGGCCTATATCCAGAAGCAATCATAAAAAATAGGAAAAGTCCCACGTGTTCCAAAATATTCATAGCAGCTCTTTTTGTAGTGGCAAAGAATTGGAAATTGAGGGGATATTCATCAATTGAGGAATGGTCAAACAAATTATGGCACATGAATACTATGGAATATTAATGTTCTATAAGAAACCATAATTGGTCAGACCCTAGAGAAGCATGGAATAACTTATAGGATCTGATGATGAGTGAAGGGAGCAGAACCAAGAGAACAATGTATACAACAACACTGAGCTGATCAACCTTGATGGAAGCAGCTCCTCTCAGCAGTTCAGAGAGTTAGGTCAACTGTTTTAGACCAGCTATGGATAATATTATCCCCATCCAGAGAAAAAACCAAACAAACAAACAAAAAACAACCCTTCAGAATCTGATGAATACTTTATAAAAAATTATTTCTTATGTATCGCTTTCCCTTAATCCTAATTCCTCATATCAAAAATATGTATATACAATGCTAACCTGACTATTCACAGCTGAGGGGAGGGGGTTGGAAAGGGAGGTGGAAGGAAATTTTGGAACTAAAAAATGTGTATATGGATGAAAAAATAAATAGATATAATAAATAAATAAAAGGAGAAAAAGTGATTGGATAAAAACATAAGTGGATTCAGATTAGTTGAAAAGTCTGAGAAAATTAATTATTAAATAACCAATTTGGGGGGGGGGAATCAAGGTTTCTTTTTCCTTTCCTAGATCCTCATTCTCTACTGGGCCAAACCAACATCTAAAGAACATTGCTTGTAATTACATTGAATTAACTTTCTCCTACATCTCATTCAGAATCCATTCAAGTGGGGAAGCCTATTCTACTCAGATTTTTTTGTCTAGATTGCCTAAACTGGCAGTAGTCTAAGAACTAGAGTAATGTAGTTCCTGCAGCCCCTCATTAGAATGAATCCACCTCTTATTATTGTATTCATTCTTCTCATCCACTGTTAACCTATCAGAGTTGATTGCCATCCTCAGGAATACCCTCTGGTTTTTTTTTTTAGGTTTTGCAAGGCAATGGGGTTAAGTGGCTTGCCCAAGACCACACAGCTAGGTAATTATTAAGTGTCTGAGACTGGATTTGAACCCAGGTACTCCTGACTCCAGGGCTGGTGCTGTATCCACTGTGCCACCTAGCTGCCCCAGGATCACCCACTCTTCCAAGGGTTTATAAATGTTGAATGGATTTCCTGAGAGGTCTTTTATGTTCTATGAGGGATCTTTGTCATTCCAAAATTCTGTTGACTCTTTTGACTAATTGCTAGTATGACTAATAAAATGATTATTTTCCCAGAAATTATGTCTTCAGAAATTTTTATATGTCCAAAGTCACACCCAAAGTACTTATCAATATCTCTAGATCAACCTAGATGTTAAGTTTCTAGTGTTATATGATTTGTGATAACAAGCCCAGACTGTAACTAAGAGCCCAAATAATATGCCCAACACAACAGTTCTAACAAATAGCAACCCACTTGTATTGGAGATCTCACTACCTCTCAGCATAGTTCACTTTTTTTTTTATAGAACTGCCTCCATAAGTTGGAAAGATAAGAAAAAAAAAAACCACTGCCCCATCTAAATTGTGCCTTCAATTTTTTCTGTAAGTGAAGCAACTCTTTTCTCTAAATTGAACCCATTCTTAGGCAAAATGAAGAAGTCTTCAGCTATTCTTTGTCCCTACCCTCTTATTTGTTCACCTCACATCACCTATCTCTACTGATGTGACATTTTCTAGTGAGAAATATGAAGTCCTGTATTTCTGTTTCAGATTGGGACTTAAAATCCCTGTCTATAGAGTATAAGCACTGGAAGGTTCTACAAACCTGGGAAAACTTTTGAGTATGGATTGTAAATATATTAACCAAGGAAAGGAAAGCTCATTACCAGGATGGTCACAGTGCAATGGTGCTTTCAACTGGGGCAACATAAAAATAATTGATTACTTTATAGAGACACTATAATTTGCATTCCTGGAGAGAATATCCAGACCCAACTGAAATCACAGTTCCTTAAAATCTTCCTAAGTTTCCCCTTTTCCTTCAATAAAGACTTTTCTCCAAACTCAGTTACCCAATAACCTACAATGCTCTTCACTGTTCCTCTCCATCCAATATTGGAGAGTCTGACATAAGTCATTTACCCTTGTCAACTAATTGATGACACTTTATGATTTTATACTTAATGAGTTTGAGTCAATGTGTTAACTCAGTTAGCAGTTTTATTTTAAGCCTTTTGTCTATAGATCTGATATGAAAAGCTTTACTCCTTGTTAAGGAACTTCATATATCAGCCCCAAAAAGATGGGGAAAGATTTAGTACAAAAGGAACCTCTCAAATTATACTATGCCCAGATACACACAGAACCCCTTTAAAGAAATTTGATTTAGTCTTTTTAAGGTTGTATGGGAAGGGAACAGACATCACACTCACAGATGCCCCCATCCCCAATCTCCATGAGAAGATGAGTAGGAAAGTATACCTTCTGGAAGCCTATTCCTAAAAAACTGCTAGGGGGAAAAGGATTTTTCATAGTAGACGTTTTCCAGGACCCTGAAGCTGTTTTGTCTTTTTCCAGATTTCCATTATGACCCTTCCTTCCCAGCCTTCCTTTACTTTCCTGTCCCTGTTGAACATGTTTGACAACTCTGTATCTCCTCTCCTGTATCTCCTCTCCAGGCTCTGAGACTACAACATTCATGATTTAGGAATCATCTTTAGTGTTATTTTAGTTATTATTAATGTTATTTTCACTTCATCACCTCTCTTACCTGTTATACTTGAATGTATCCTTATGAGACCAATATTATTTAGGATTATTTTAGGGAAAAAAGCACAAGATTCGAAGTCAGAGTCTGTGGCTTCAACTCCTTTAGTTGGCCCTTCCTAGCTTTGTGACTGTGCAAATCACTTCCCTCTTCTCAACCTCAGTCTCCTCATCTGTAGGGATACTTGTATTTACAATAGTTACCCAGCAAGGTTGTTGTAAGGACACTACTTTGAAATCTTAAAGCCCTAGAGAAATATAACTGCATACTCCTATTTCTGTTTCTGTTAATGAAATTTCCAACAGAGAAATGTGTTTTTGAAATGCATCATCTTAAATGAACATTCATAGAATTAGTATTGAGGATACAAAGTACATTCAATATACACTCACACCAACTGATATAAACAGCTTTTAGTGTTAGAAAGGAGGAAACTATTGTTGGAGAACAATCAAAGAATAGAAAATTACTGCCAGATTTAGTTGTCTTTCACTAAAGTAGGGAGCGCAGTCAGAAGGTGATTGGTCTTCTATCCTACATTTATTTTGTTAGATTTACACAGAGCTCTTACTTCAAAGGGTCTCATTCAAATATGCAAGTACTAAAGATGCTTTAAAACAAAACAGACATCACTAAGCTAAGGTGTAGTCCTGCAGAGAGTCAAGAAAGGGGACTCAATCAGTTGTGTGAGTTGGCACTGGTCCTTATGTCTTAGCCTAAGAGAAACCAGCAGCAGCCTCAGAAACTGAGTATGAAGACAAGTGCTTGGCTTCTCTTATCTGAATCATGTGGGGAGGGAGAGGAGAAATTTTATTGATATAGAGACAAGAGATGGCCCTATTAAATGGGGATGGCGCCAATGCAGATTTTTTAAAAATCTATTTTTCCATGATAGCTCTAGTCTTATTGAGTCTGAAAAGTAGATATTACAATCAAACATAATGTCTCACTAATGCTATCCCAGAAAGGAGGGAAGTTTCATTTCTGGGTATAATAGATTTTCTCAAGTAAATACCGATTTAGTTGAAAACAAAAATTCTCTTCATCTTTTCATAAAAATCAGAGATGGGATCACAGATACAAAACTAGAAGGAACTTCAGATGCTATATAACCAAATCTGTCTCTTTATATATATGAAAAAATGAAGGACCAGGGGAGTTAAGTGATCCATGATCACAGAAGTGATGCATACCAGAAGCAGGATTTGAAGCTAGTCTTCTGATGCCAGAATTAGTGTTTGGTTTTGATTTTGGTTTGTTTTTATTTTTTCTTCTTTTATCATTCATTCTTTAAAATTCACATTTTCTGTATTCAGCTTTGCAACTTAATCCTAGTCACAAAGACATATCTCTTTTTTAATGAGATGTTCAAATTATTTGAATGAAAATGTGGATTATAAGTGGTTTGGACTTTTCTCCTCCTTTTATTTAAAGGCAGCTTTAGAGGGATCTTGCTCCAGTGATTTAGTCCTTTTAAGATAACCATGTGAACAAAAGGGAAGCAAATTTTAAAACATCATTTGAGTGTGACTTGTAATTCAATAGGAAGTATCCATATAACCCTCCCACCCTACCATTTTAAATCAATTGACTGGTCTGTAACCTGGGTGTGGCCTGGAGTTAAATGCTTATGTGACCCAGGCATCCAGTCATGAAGAAGCTTTCATTTTCATGGGCAATCTTAACTCATTGAGCTTCCAGGAGGTCACAGCAAAAGGACCTGATGGACTTCATCATCTCCTCCCTAATAACAATGTCTCATTTTATATAGTGCTTTGAGTTGTACAGATGTGCTTTTCTTACAATGGCCCTGCTGAGTATGTAAAAATTGTATTTGTAGGTCTTCATTTAAAAAGTGGTTGGCATTGTAACTGTGTGCATGTATCTCACTGAAGTGATTATTTCATATATATATATATATATATATATATATATATATATATATACACACACACATGTATGCATGATTTTAACCATATATACATGTATGCATGATTTTATTATTTTAACCATAAAAATGATTGATGCCATGACTTCACTGGTTGCTCTGCATAATCACTTAGTCAAGTGGTTCCCAAAGGGTGGACTGAGGCCCCTCATTCACTAGGTGTGGTGCTACTTATATGGAATTTATTCTTAATCCTCTGGTCACACACAAGTCTCCTAACTCTCCTAAAGTGTACTCCAAGGGAAAGAATAATATTGTACTGTGAGCAAGGAAAGTTTCAAAATAATTACTGTCCTACCAAGAAATTATAGTTAACTAGAACTTGGGCACATGAAGCAAACATGTTAAAATGTATCCTCAAATGAGTTTTTTTTAAAGATTCAATTAGTGAGGGTGGAAGGAAGGGGAGACCTCAGACATCAGGGGGAAAACCCCAGAATCTGCGATGGGGGGATAAAAACTTCATGAGGTTCCAGATGATGAGGTCACTACCAGGTGATAGAGGAAGGGTCAAGAAAGAGGTCATCAAGGTTAGGAGCTGTTGTAGGAAGATGAATGATATTTGGGGACTTCTGACTTAAGACATACTTATTAACTCAGTGTTAAATTCGGGGAGTCTATATGTTGAAATAATATGAGTTTGTCAGGGCCCTTAAAATTTTCCGTGCCCTGTCTCCCAAGGGAGAACTGTGAGCACCATACCCAAATTACAACTCTAGTGATACAAAATCTCTACAATAACTTTAGGTAACATAGTGTAACATTTATGGTCCACCAGGAATTCTTACATGAGAAAAGCTATTTATCTTTAATAAGAAAAGAGTCACTTCAAAATTTACATGAGAAACAAATGACTATTTTTATTATCTAAAGAAATGGCTCAACTGTATTGGAAATATTGTCTGAAGGCTCATTCTTTCCTGCAGTCCTATGGTTCTATGAGGCTAGAGATGCATTTACTGGTAGGAGACTCTAGAAGCCATTACTATGGGGTCTCATCGAAAAAAAATGAAAAGAATATTGGAGTGAGCCACACTGAGAACACACGAAGAGGTAATGAATCAAAACAGGCAGAGGGAATATATATCTTCCTGTTTCCATGTTCCATTTAACCTTTCCTATTGTTTAAATTCTGTCCACCTGCAAAAGATTAGGAAAGGCCCTCATGGATTTGCAGGAATTATCATATTGCCCATAAAGTCAGATCCCCCTTGTCAGTCACTGTGATCAACTCACAGTCAGGATAATGTACTGCAGGCCTGCAGGCCAGCAGTCTGGCTTTATTGTGATTTGGGATCAAAAGCTATGAATTTCAAAATTTAGCCACTTCAATAACTTTTTAGTCAAGAGGCTTAACTTTATATTAATTCCTAATGAGAAAATAAATGCTATTTGGTATCAAAAGTGTTTCAGATTTTTTTAAAAAATTATAGAAATCTGGGAAACATAAATCTTAACAAATTGAATATTTCTCATATTGGTTAAATTGTAAGCTCTTTGAAAGCCAGGACAGTATGGCTCATCTTTTTACACTCCACCTCCCACCCCCAATCCTAACAAAGTGCTTTATACATGGTAAATGCTCCATAAATATCTGGTGGATTTGTCTAATTCTTCCAGTAAGACATGCAGGCCAGGTTATGTCTGCTTTCTATAGAAAGTTCTTTTTAACAAAATGAATAGCTAACATCTCCCCTTCTTCACCTCTCATAGCACTTACCTCTGAAAGACTGGCTTAATGAAAAAAAAAATACTGAACCTGAAGTCATAAGACTTGGATTTGAATCCTAACTCTGGTACTTACCAGCTCTGTGAACATGAGTATTTAAGAATGAGTTAGGAATAATGGTGCAGGCATAACCTACCTCACAGGTTGTTGTTGGAGAGAAAAGCATTCTACAAACAGAATTATAGAAATATTACCTATGAATATACTTTTTAGCCCTTGATTATATTCTGCCTAGTACAGTCTAACTCTTCAAAATTTAACAATTGAATGTTTTAAGTATATATTCCATACATTAACTTGCATAGAGTTAAGTATATACTAAGCATGCAAGAATTCCTCATTGAAATTGAATTACGTGCTATCTTATAAGATATAGTTTATTTATATAAATATATTGACTTGTTTTTAAGGGACATAAGTAACATGCTTTCATTTTCCATGAACAGCATTCCTATCTCTTAATCAGAAGCCCCAACTACTTTGGCTGTTTTAATATAAAGTTCCACCATGAAGTACAACTCCCATTTTCAGTTTCCCAATATCGACTTAGACATTTGTGTTATGATGAACGAAGAAACAATCAAGAATGGGTATAGTACTGTAATGACCCTTATCTAATGATAGCATTGACTGTGTGTCTCTTGGCTTCTCTCCACTCAAAGATGGAAAGGAAGAAATAAATAGTGCCTCCCTACTGAAGATTCCGAAGCTAAATCTTTCTCTTGCATTTTGTTGTATTTCATTTTTCATTGAGAAGAAATGAAGGAGATAGGTAAATGAAAGGGAGAGGGAGTTGAGAGAAAGAGAGCAAAGGCAGGAGACAGAGAAAAAGTAGGAGATAGAGTAAGATAAAATCAGAGTTCATTTGCTTCACTGAAACAAACAAGCCTTAAAATACAAATTAAGGCTGTCATCAACTGTTCCTTCTCCCCAAAGAGAAAGATATTTATAATGTACATCTCAAAAGGTATTAACGCACATGACCTTATAAATATGTTTCTGAAAGAATTCTTTTAAATTCTTTCAGAAATAGAATAGAATTGTGTCAACTCTATCCCTATAGAAAAAAAAGACACATTCTATATAGGGTCATTTAACTTTTCTAAATTTACAAATGGATAGGTACTTAGATACCCAACCTCTAAAACAATAATTCTATTTGAATTGATTGATATTATTCTTAGAGATTTTGCCTCAGAATAAATAACTGTCAAAGGATTAGATATGCAAATGGTAAGAGGCTTGAGTCTGTAGTCTTAAATCCTGAATTCAAATCTTAATTTAACAGTATTATTACCTATTTGATTTGGGTAAGTCTGAGCTTCAGTTACTCCATCTGTACAATTTGAAGATTACGTAAGGCGGTCACTAAAATATAAATTCTTAGTCATAGGATCTTGTGCATCCTATTTAGAGTCGTGCATTCTATACCAAGTTGGAATTATATTCCCAAATCCTTAGAAATTTCAAGTCTATTCTGTCTTTCATTTTCCACTCTTCTTTCTCCACTGGTTACATACTAAGATTCTTTTTGCTTCAACGTTTCAGTGAATTCCTGATATCTGAGTGCAGCCTACTCCATGTCCTTTTATTGTAAAGTGATTCCTCTGCATGTCTTTCAGTTAATCCAGCACAGGGAAGTCATGCAATGAACTGAAAATCTTCTTCCCTTATTGTTTGGGCTTGTTTTATTTTGTTTTTAAATATTTAAAATACATGTGAAAGAAATCAGGCTGTTCATCTGTCATCACTCACTTTCACCAACTGACCAGTCCGTCTACTTATTTAGCCATAGATGCCCCTAATTATGTATTTGACAAAACACCTCATGTTCAATCTTCACAGAAAATAAGTAGTAATTTACATATACAGATGATGTGACTTCTCATTATCCTCTACATCACTAGAACATTTTCATATGATTTCAAGCTCCTTTCTTTATAAACATTTACATAACAAAAGTGTGTCCAATATTTATGACATGCAAAACTTTAAATATAAAGTTAGCACTTTGATCTATAGTGATTATCTAGAAATCCAGGAAAGTCACCTGAAGGAAGGTGAAGTTAGATCACTACTCAGTCACATCACTAAAGTCAGAACTCTAAACAAACAGTCCACTACAGTCTACAATGGATGCAATTTAAATAGTTTTCAAGGTCAGGTCTATGAAAATGTAGCCAAGGTAATTGAATCTGGATGTCAGAAAAGAATGAATGAACAACCACAGAGAGATTTATGTGAGAAGAGAGTTCAGTTTCCTGAGAAACAGAGGAAAATATCCACTTCCTGCTGCTGCTGCTGCCCTTACCACCACCTGGAGTTATATCAGGGTTCCATTTCTAGATGGTGGTTTTGGAAATATGTTTTCCTATTTTTCTGATGCTCCCTGTTCTTTTACTCATTTGGATTGCTAGATATGTCTTTCATTGTTTCCAATGTCAGGAAGTCCTATGTCACTCTGAAGCAAGTTTCCCACAGTTTCCTTGGACTTAATTTGACATGACTCTCAGTTGTCAAATTCTTTCAGTAAAGACTCTTCCGGATTGTCTGACTGGGAAACTCATTAAGCATTTTTGTATTTGGGTGTTCATTCTAAATGATCAAATTATCATTTTTGAACTCTTGGGAATATATTCTTGAGGGATTTTTAGAAAAAAGGGGAAAAACTATTTTCATTAGGCTAGTAACTCTTAAAACTTTATTGGTTGATAATTAACATGGACAATTACAGTAGTTTTCATGGTGTCTTTTTTATTTAAGACTATTTACTTTAGCTAACAATGAAATATGCTCCACAACCCAGAAAAGTTACAGAATCATCAGTACTAATCAATATTCAAATTGTCTCTACAGCCCAAATTAGACTCCAATCTGGAGTCTTCTGTCCCTAACTATTACAAGTGAGTTTTTTGAGGCTAATGATTATAGGGTCTGAAGATCTGAGTTCAAGTCTTAATTTTAGTATTTACTAGTTACCTCTCACTGGAATAAGGAATATAAATCATCCCTCTGATATATAGTAGCTACATGACTTCTAAATTCTGAGACAGTTCTCTAAATCTACAAATTGTAGGTGAGGGGTGCTATCTGCATCTGTGAAGAGAGATGTCATACTGGGAATTCCCTATCCTGATTAAAAAAAAACATTGCAGGTGGAGGACAAAACAAATACTCCAAGTCATTTATATTCCATACATTTCAAACATTTTCCTACACAAGATGTTTTCTGCTTTCAAGTCAGGAAAAAATTGACTCACCTTTTCTCCTTATTCTGTAACTTTTAATTTATAATATCTGTATTGTTAATGAAACTAGATTAAGTAAAATATCACCTACAGCTGGAGTTGTAAATCTTTTTAAAATGCTACTTCTTTTTTTTTAGTTTTTTTTGGTAAGGCAAACGGAGTTAAGTGGCTTGCCCAAGGCCACACAGCTAGGTAATTATTAAGTGTCTGAGACCAGATTTGAACCCAGGTACTCCTGATTCCAGGGCCAGTGCTTTATCCACTACGCCACCTAGCTGCCCTTAAAATGCTGCTTCTAAAAATGAGAACACAACACAACAAATAAAAAAATAAAATGGGGGCATCTAGGTGACACAGTGGATAGATCATGGACCCTGGAGTCAGGAGGACCTGAGCTCAAATCCAACCTCAGACACTTAATAATTACCTAGATGTGTGACTTTGGGCAAGTCACTTAATTCTATTGCCCTGCAACAAACAAAAAAAAAATTTTTTAAAAATCAAATGATAAATAATACCATTTTAAAATCTAATTTCTTCTGTTATTGTCCAAATAAACCAGTGTGCTTGGAAGCTGAAATTGATCATTTATTCACATCTTATAAATCCTTCAAGACCCAACTTAAATGTCACCTTTTCCATAAGTCTTCCCCCCCAAAGCAGTAATTGGAAGTTATCATTATAGACAAATTATCTCAACATATTTTGAACCCATTATATCAATAACTCTCTCAAATTATATATAATAAAAATTTAACCCTTCAATTTCCTGATCAAAATACTCAGAAAAGGTAACTAGAATATTATAATTGCTGTCTTTTACACAAGCACATAAATAGTGTGCTTTATGAAGAAAAGTGTGGCTTCGACTTCAGTTTCTCCCAGTTTATAAAGAGTCTGTCAGTAAGTCAATTCATTATCAATATTAAGCATTTATTATAAGGTAGCCATCATGCCAAATGTTGGAAATACAAATATAAGAAAGTCAATCCCTGTTCTCAAAAAGTTTAACTTATAGTAAGGAAAGACTATAAAAGAAGCAAAAAAAGGAGGGAAGGTACCTGGTCTGGGGATATGGAAGAGAAAGAAGAAGGAAATTTATTTGAGCTTGGATTCCTTGCTTGAAATGGAGACTCTAGAAAAAATCATGAAATTAAAGGGAGAGGTCATTGGAACAGAGGACACTTCTAGTCTGTGAATTCCAGGACTGAAGTAAAATTTAAGCTGCTTGAGGACAGTGACTGTCTTTTATCTCTTTTTTGTTATTTCCCCACCACCACTTAACACAGAGCCTGGGACATAGTAGCTAGGCACTTAATAAATATTGATTGACTTGAAGAACTAGGGCATGGTAGAGGTGGTCCAGAGGGCAGTTTGGAGATGAATGAGGAGCTTATTTTAAATGAACTGATTTGAAGGACATTTTTCCTAAAACCGATATCAAAGACTGTAAGTTCCCTGAGAACAGGTACCACTGTTCTTTATTCTCTGAAACTTTCTGCAGTACATGCACACGATGACAAAACTTCTGTATATTCTGACATTATGAATCTTACAAATACCATATGCTGTTTCCATTCACTTCTTTCTAATGAGCATAGATCCCTGAAAGACAAACTCCCCAAAGGATATAGTAACTTGATAACTGATTTTTGTTGGAGAACTTGAGTTGAGAAACAATGATAAATTAAAGGATATACAGGACCCACACTAAACTGAGTAAGAGACTAGTGGACAACATAGCTAGGAATGATCTGGGACAAAGCAAGGAAGAGTGAACATAATGAACCAGAGGGAGAAATTAAAGTGGAAACAGATTCTGAGGAAGAATCTGAAGTGAAAACAGATTGAAAATGTAAATTATCTGCAGGTGATATGTGAGTGGTGTGGAAAGACTGGAAATTCATATTATGGAAGTATTTGCATATGTACTATTGTCCATCAAGAAGAGGTCCCAATATGTGATATATACTGATTGTTAGTCTGTTGGAAACAATAACTGGATGGGGACCAGAGGTCCAGAGAATCAAAGCTCTAAAGTGTAAAGGGAACAAAGAAGTAAATGTTGTTGAATAATTCAAATTATATGCAAGGGAAAGGCGCCATATTGAAAATAAAAGCTCAGTCTTGGCCATTATCCTATTCATTGGATATAATCTTAAATGTTGAGGAATAATCTTAATGAAGTTTTGATCCTAACCTTCTATCAATAATATGCAAGCTCACTGAGAGCAAAATTTTGTTTTTGTTTTTGTTTTCTTTTAGGTTTTTTGCAAGGCAAACGGGGTTAAGTGCCTTGCCCAAGGCCACACAGCTAGGTAATTATTAAGTGTCTGAGACCAGATTTGTACCCAGGTGCTCCTGACTCCAAGGCCAGTGCTTTATCCACTACACCACCTAGCTGCCCACAAAATTTTTTGTAACAAGATTTTTTTTGTTGTTATTGTTTATTTGTTTTTGTCATTTGTATCCTAGTGTCTAAAAGAGTGCCCAGCATCTAGGTTAAGTGAAATGAATTGAGACGGATAATTCCCATCAATCTTGTTTAAGGTTACAAAGGTGGTAAAGAGTAGATTAAGGATTCAAACCCAGTGTTTCTGTCTCCAAATACAATGCTCCAAATATAATACACTAGATTAGGATTTCAGAATTGGCACATATTTAATTTCTCTATTCCCCTTGCCTCAAGAATTTAACAATGTGACTGACTTAGAGAAGATAAGGTTATTGTTTTGTGACCACTAGAATTCTTTGTTTTGCCTTTCTTGGAATTTTATTTAATTTCTTGCAAAGGTAGTTTTCAACATTTGTCCATTTTCAAGTTTACAAGTTCCACATTTTTCTACCATCCTCCCTTCCCCCACCTTCCCCATGGCAGTGAAGAAACCGGCAAAAGTTGTACATATACAATTGTGTTTCACATCATTATATATTAGTTATGGTGGACCTTATTTCTAGCACTCCATCACTGGAAAAAAAATGAGAGAATCCAAGAAGACCAATACAAGGAATATCCTGTGTATAAAACATGTTCTTCATACATCAGTTTTCAAATCCTTAGTTCCCCCACTTCACTTGGAGTGCAAAGAGCACTGTATAGCTTCTGACTTTGCCCTTATAGGATCATGTCTTGAATGACTTTGAATGACTAATGGAACTTGGCTGAGCATCATCCTCTGTCACCAGAGGCTAAGAAAGGGAAGAAAACCAAACTGGATATAAAACAAATTAAACAATATGAAAATATCATCATAGTCATCACCATCATGATTAAATATTTATTAACTACTTCTTGTATGATAATTTCTGGAGATATAAAGAAAATCAAAAACAACACTGTCCCTGCCTTTAAAAGACCTCACATTTTTCTAAGGAAGACAACATACAACTATTTATACACATATTGCAAATGGTAGGCAATCTCAGAGGGAAGGCACTGGGGGGTGGTTAATGAAAGTCTCCTATGTTGTTGTTTAGACATTTTTAAATCATGTCCAACTCTTCATGACCCTCCCCACTTGGGGGTTTTCTTAGCAAAGACACTGTAACAGTTTAACATTTCCTTCCAATCTCATTTTATAGATGAGGAACTGAAGCAAATAGGATTAATTGATTTGCCCAGGGTCATATAACTAGTAAATATTTGAGGCCAGATTTGAACTCAGAAGGCGCATCTTCCTGATTCCAGACCCAGATCCACTTCACTACCTAGCTGCCCCCAAGGCCTTCTATAGAATATTAGATTTGGAATCTGACAAAACAAAAATTCTAATAACTAAAGCTTTATTTGGAAGTTTATATTTTGTAAAAGTTGATGTGTATAATGATGGAAATACTTAATTTGAACTTATGAAAACAAACATAACACTTGATTAATGTTTACTTATGCTTCATATGCTCAATACTTTGTGTTTTTGAAAACACAAGATAGTTTGTAATTGGCAAATACCATTAAAAATGAGATTTGAGTTGAACCTGGAAGGAAGTCAGAGAAGTCAGGAGTTAGAGGCAAGGAAGGAGAGCATTCCAGGCAAGGGAGACAGTAAAAATCATAGAATTGCATGTGAGGAACAGCATCAAGTCCTGTCAATGTATTATAGAGTAAATGAGAATAATCCATGAGAGACAAGTTTTCAATCTGCACCAAGAAAAGAAAAATTCTTCATCGAGTTGCCCACACTCCAATGTCAAGACCAGAAAGATATATACTTAGATCAGAATTTGGGTCTTCATTTCCAAAACAGTCTTTCATAGCTCTATCTTAAGTTTGGGGATTTTTGTCTTCTTGACTTTGTTTCAGTTTCCAAACTCTTCCTGAAATAAACCCACCTCAACCTCTTGTACAGTCCTATCATTCAACTTACCTGCAACCAGAATTAATGATTTAGTCATCTGGTATTTGCTGAGTCTCCACAAGCTTCTTAGCAGTGATGTTTGGGCTATATATTCAGGGCAGACACAGGGTTTTCCAAATATGCACTAGTCTCTATTTCACATCTCTTTTAAAGTCTTTTGAAGAGTCAGTGGTGTGTCAAAGCCCTGAATGCTTACCTTAACCTCAGTGTCCAGAGGCAAATTTTTAAGACTATATGGTATAGATAAGGTGCTTGATAAAGAGGTTAGCTTAGTCCTTAGTAGGGGTTCTCTACACTGGTGAAATCCTAAAAGCATAAGTCCAGAATTTTTTTAAAAGTTAAACTTATCTACTATTGATACGAAATAATTTTCATCCCTGAATCTATATATAAAAGTTAATTTTTAAAATACCCCTTGTATTAATGTGTAGTACATCAACCAACAACTCCAAGCTACACATATAGCAGTCACTGTGTGTGTTATAGAAAGGAACCATGGCTCAGTGGAGAAAACTAAAGCTCAAATCTAGACTTTGATTCTTTTCAACTGTGTGACCTTTAGCAAGTCCATTCACCTCTCTGAGCCTCAGTGTTCTCTGTAAAGTGGGGATGTTCTATCTTCCAAGCTTATGAAGAATGCATTTTGAAACCCTGAAGTGTCACAGAAGAGCCTCAAAGGAACTATATAAATATGATCTATTATTTGCTGGATGAATAAAAGATAGTATATATTATTCAATCCTATGACTAAGGCATTTGACTTTAAAGATATTTTGAGGAAATTCTATATCTGAGGGAAATGTCCATGATCCATGAAATCATGTGGATAGTCTGAGCCTGTTCACATCAAGCTCTTCTTTTCAATGCAGTGTGGCCTGCAGACCAATTTTTCACTACCTTGCCCTCAGGGTTTTAATTTAAATTCCTACAAGTAAGAAAAATCATAGTTGAGGTTGCAAATCCAAGTGGCTGCTTTGGCCTTAACATACCTTTGTACATTATTATTTCTTTCTGGCACCATGCCAGGAGCAGAGGCCAAAGCTGCTGCCAGGATTTCCTCCTTTAACCCAGAATTTTCAGGCTCTTGTGAGTTGAAATAAGATGCTGGAGATTCTACTTAAAAATAGTTTGACACGGTTGAATTGATTCTGTGGGATGTTTTCATCCAAGGGAGAATCTTCTTAACTGCTACTGTGTTCAACTCAAATACATCTCAACCCAAATCTGGAGTGAACAGTTCACCACATTTTTCAGAGCACACCCTCTACATGAGCCGATTTCAGAGCTCTGGGGAAAGTATTTTCCACATACCACAACTGTAAAAATAATAATTTTCTTTTTCTTTTTAATGATTTACTATAATTTATTCTTCTTTTTTAAAGATTTTGATAATAGAGATATATAATACTATCCTGACCCTTCCCTCATAGATTCCTCCCCCCACCTCAGTTAAGCAAAAATAACTGATGAGGCATGTCAATATTTGCTTCATTCTTCACCCATAGTTCCCTTACCTCTTTACCATGATTCATTAATTCTTCTCTGACAAGATGTGTCATTAGGAACAAGGAATCATAGTTTTAAAGCTGGAAGGGACAGCAAAGGCCAAAGAATATGACCTTTCATTTTAGAGATGAGGAAACTGATGTGTAGAGAGGAAAGTTGACTTTTTGAGGGTCAAACAGCTTGTGTCTGAGGCAGAATTTGAAACCAATGTTTTCCTGACTGCAGGTCCAGTGTATTATATCATCCTCTATATCAATGGAGCACTGCCAAAAGTCACAGTTTAGCTTCTTCTTCATGTTGTTTTTATTTGCAGTGTTGAAATTATATATATATATACATACATATATATATATATATATATACTTGTTTGTCTTTCTTCAATCTGAATCGGTTCATGTGTCTTCCTATGTTTCTCTGAATTCTTCATAATAATATTTAATATTCTAATTTTAGCATCACTCTATTTTAATCATTTATACTTTAGTATTTTAGTGATTAATAGATATTGCATAATATTGCAAAGATAAAGCATTGTATTTATTGATCAAAATATATTTATCCACTCCCAAATCTATAAGTACTATTTTTCTACCACCTAAAAATACCAATATGCATAACTTGGTATAAATGGAACATTTCTTTCAGGATTTTACCTCCTTGGGTATATTCCAATAATGGGACAATAATTATTTTTAAAAATATCTTCTCAGAAAGTACCTTGCTTACTACCTTGCTCCTCTACCCCCCCACCCCACCATCAAATTATCTGGTATTTCTTTGTATATATTTTAAACCCTACCATAGATACATAATATCTCACCCCAAAATGTAACCTCTTTCATTGTTTTTATTTGAACTTTATAGTCTGACAAATAATAGTTGCTAATATAAAAGTTCATTGATTGACTGATGAATTGGTTAGTAAGAATCTTCTAGTATTTTGAAATTAGACTCATATACAAAAAACCTTTAAATATGTGACTCATTGGATCTGGCTTATGTTTATTATCTGAATCATTTCAATATGGTCAAGATTATTTTTATTAGAAACTTGATTCCTGAGAGCTAATTAAGTTCTAAGACTAGTGAAGTTTTACTTGAAATGTCTCCTCCATATAAACAATTAATTATTTAATAATCATTTCTCTCAGAATTCTTACTGTCTTGAAATTTTAGCTTTCTCTGTGATACATGCAATAATTGTCTGATCTCAAGTCAGTCATTTTAACTTTTCAGATCCTCAATTTCCTTATTTATAAAATAAGACTTTTAGCACATGAGCTACCTAGTTCAGAAACTTGTGAGAAAAGTTCTTTGTAAATTTAAAAAAAAGATATTTTTATTATTATTGCTGATTTCATTTTTCATTCAATGAGTACATAGAAATGGTCTTGTTCAGATAGAAATGTCACTACTTTCATATTTCATTTAAATTAATGAATATTACTTATTGTTTCAAACCTAAAGTTCTATTTACTTAATCGATGATTAGTGTTCTTAATAAATAAAAAAAATTTCTATTGAACCTGGTGAAACATTAGGTAAACATTTAATTGAAATACTACCCTAACTTACCAGAGGGAGTAGACAGCAACATCAATTTATAACAGTAACCAGGCCACATTGACAGAATTCTGGTGACTTAATTACATCAACTTGTCACTGATTTCCATCATCATTTTTTTTAAAATTGTAAATGGACTTTTTAATTAAGAGAAATCTATAGTTAAGGAAGAAAGGTTCTTCCTAAAAGTGTTTTCATGACTTGCTTTAACATCTGAATCTCCTGAGGCTAATGAGATAGTAATGACCTAGAGATGAATTGAGAAATTCATTGAGAGTTTTCAATTTCCTATTTAGAGGAATAATCTAGGTAAGATAAGGACCAGGATGGATAGTAATAACAGATGGGGGGAAATGGGGCTTATACAAGAAATATTTTGAAAGCAGAATCAACATAATTTGACACCTAATTGGATATAGAATATAACAGAGAATGAGGAGTCAAAGGAGGATACCCAGGTTGTAAACCTGGATAAATTAAAGAGGAATTGCTTTAACAGTAATGGGAAAGTGTGGAAGAGGGAAAGATCTGAAAGAAGATAATTAGTTCAGTTTGGGACATTTTGAGTTTCAAATGTCTACAAGAAATCTAAAAGGTAGTTGAATACAGGTCAAGAATTCTAAAAGGTAGTTGGATATGGGAGACTAGCAGCTTATTGTTGTTTAGTCATTTTTCAATTGTGTCTGACTCTTCATGATATTGGAGTGGTTTGCCATTTTCTTCTCCAGGCCATTTTGCAGATGAGGAAACTGAGGCAAATTATGATTCGATGACTTGCCTGCAGTGACATAGCCAGCAAGTGTCTTGAGGTCAGATTTGAACTCAGAAAGCTGAATCAGGAAAACACAGATCTGGAATTCTGCCCATTATGCCACCTAGTTGCCCCAGCAGAGAGGTAGGGCTGCACAAATAGATCTGAGAATAATAATTTTCATGAGAATAATAATTCAGTTCATGGAAACCTGAGAAAGACCAATCTATGGGTAAGAAGAGAACCAAATGAAAGCAGTATCATGAAAGAAAACTTAGAATAGTGTCAAAAGAGAAAAAAAATATTTGGCCACTAAGAAATCATTAGTGACTTTGGAGAGAACAATTTCATTTGAAGGATGAAGTCAACCATATTCCTAAACCATAAAAATATTTTGTGTGATCATTTAGAACACCATGTTTCATATATAAATCTTGATAACTTCTTACCTAAAGATCACAGAGTTAAAAAAAAATTTGTAATTGCAACTGTAGAAACATAAGAAAAGATTAGTGGATTATAGATATTTCTAGATTCATTCATTATTTTGTCCTTTATTCAAGAAACCCTTACTGTACAGACTTGATATTAATTTAGAAGGTCTCTAGTTCAATTCCCCAGAAATTTGTTATTATTTCTTGTGCTGATAATTTTTTCAATAATTTTTAAAAAGACATAGTTGGCATTTATGTCATATTTTCAGTTTACATAAATCTGAAATGGATAGCTAAAATGATGAATGACAGAGCCTGGCTCCAACAATGTCTCAACAGAGTAGATTGATGAGCTAAATAATAAGATATCTTTTAATAATGATAAATATAAAATTTAACCCTAGGTTCAAAAATTAATTTCATTCATTATGAAGGATGCTCATTATAAACAGTTTGATTGAAAAATATTTGGTGATTTTAATGGATTGAAAGCTAATTAGGAGTTAATAGTAAATGATATCAATGTTTAAAAAGAGGCAGCCATGTCATGGCATAGCATAGAGAGCTGTCCTCACATTGAGAAAGATATGAGTTCAAGTCAGACCTTTTAATATACTCTGATTGGGTGACCATGAACAAGTCACTTAACTTCCAAGAGCCAGGGTCAAACTAAGACCATAAAGTGGAAGAGAGAAGTTTGTTCACTAGTGAATCTTCTATGGCAATGAATGCACAGGTAAAACACAGAAAAAGATGGCAATTTTTTTTTAAAAACCCAATCTGATTTTAGCAGGCATAATGTGTAGAACATAGAATGAAATAGTCCTGCTATATATTCTGACCTGATTATACTACTTCTAGTTGGTTGTAAGAAGGACCTTGAAAAGTTGGGAAATGTTCAGAGAAAGGCAATGAGGATTACAATGAAAGAGATGAAAAACACTCACTAGGAGCATCAGTTGAAGGGATTATCTTCATCTGGAGAAGAAGATACATTGGTCATGGGGGATGGGAAGAATTTACTATTTCTCACACAGGATTGTACTGTGGAAAAGGGTATAAACTGACTTTCCTTCACCTCTTAGATCAGAATTAGAATCAATAGGCAGAAAATGCAGATGCAAATTTAAGCTCAAAGATAAAGGAAATTTTCTTATCAAGGTAGAGTTTTTCAGAAGTGAAACAGAGAGTAATGGACCCACTTTTCCTTGAGGTCATTGAGTAAAGCCTGAATTATCAGTTGCTGGGGGTGTTCTAGAAGGAATCTAGTCAGGTATAAATTGGAGAAGATGATCTCTGAGATACCTTTCAAATCTTAGATTCTGCATTTCTGTGCTTGTCAGACTGCAAAGGATTGAGGAAAGAGTGGGCATTAAGAAAATGGAGTCCTTTTATGGAGACAATTTCTGAAAGAAATTTGGCAGTGAAGTGTCAAATGAAGTGGGATAAGAGTTCAATGGAGTAAAAGAATCTGAGAAGTATTTTTTTAACATATTAATTAGGGAAACTGAAGAAGGTTTTTAGGGAGATGAGAAGTCAGGGGAGAGGAAGAAATGGAAGATTTATTAAGAGAAAGATTGACTGCTGCAGAAAAAATTCCTATAAGGTGCAATAGCCAAAGGGACAAGGGCAAGTAGAATGAATGATGATGTAAAGAAGTTTGAGGGTTTTTTTTAATAAATGACAGCACATTTGAGGGAACTGAACTAAGGGGATGACCTCAGTCTCAGGGAAGTATGCAGATGTAATTTTCTATAATATCTAAGAGTTTTAGGGTTTTTAGGGGGTTTTAGTGGTTTTTAAAATTTTATTTATTCATTTTTGAATTTTACAATTCCCCCCCCCCTAATTTTGCTTCCCCCTCCCCAACCCCCACAAAGAGTTTTAGGGTTTTAAAGAAAGGGGAAAGAGGGCAATAACATAAAAAATGAATGAGTGTTGAGCACTAACAGGAATCAATTGATCTTTACTTCTCCTAACCTCTTCCTAATAGCACTCTTCCCTACACTTTTCAGTAGAAGTGATTATCATTGCCAACCGCTAAGAATTGCCTTTTTCCCAGATTCCCAAATTGAACAATCATTTTATTCCATAAAGGTGGCCCCCATGGATAGAGTGCTGAGCTTGGACAGTAGGATCTGAGTTCAATTCCAAGCTCATTTACTACTGTGACCCTGGGCAAAATTACATAACCCTGTTTGCCTCAGTTTCCTTGTCTGTCAAATAAGTTGGAGAAAGAATTGGCAAATAACTCCAATATCTTTGCCAAGGAAATCCTAAATGAGATCACAGATTGTCAGATACAATGAAACAACAATAATAACAATATTCCTCTCTCTCTCTCTCTCTCTCTCTCTCTCTCTCTCTCTCTCTCTCTCTCCATATATATATAAAATCTTCATATCAAAAGCAGTTTTGCTATTACCATTGTTCGCTATCAGTAATTGTCCATTTAAAATTCTGAATTTTGCTATATTCTGGATGAGCAAGAAGTTTAGAAATCTTTTCTCCAATAAGCAATACAAAGCAATAAACAGTTATTAAACACTTTGTACTAAGCTTTAGCACTGTGCTAAATGTGTGTGGGGGGGTATAATTAAAAAAAGTAAAGACAGTTCTTGCCCTCAATGATCTTTTAATCTAATGGGGCAAAGCAATATCTAAAAAGAAGCTAAAAAAGGTGGAGGAGAGTGGTGGAGAAAGTAGCCAGCAGGGAGTTATGATGATGATGAAGTAGAATCCAAAGAGTGACACCAATGGGAAATTAAGCTGTATCAAATCAAAGTTTTATTATATCTAAAATGACAATAAAACTCAGTAGCATCAAAAACTATGATACAAAGGATTTGAAATCAATTTCAGGAATTTTAAAGTAAACATAAATATTTATTGACAGCTAACATTGATGGATTATTTCAGCAACAAAATATTGAATGAATCAAAAACTATCCACATTCCACTAATCTTTGTTTCATGTCTCCACTGATAGAATTACATCCTATTTTTAGAATAACTATATCCTTTTTCTAAGAATATATTCTTACTCGGGGACTGAAATTATACAGTTTTGTATACAAATTTAAAAATTAATAGTTGAACTTTAAGCCTAGGAGCTATTGATGGTCTGTATTGTATTAAATCATAGATTATAAGATAAAGTTAAAAGCATGACAATTGAAGAAATCTATCTATAAATTCATAATTCCTAAGGTATCCCATGGAGCACCTAGGATAAAGAATAAAGTAGGAATAATGGCCATCTACTCTCCCTAATCTAATACTTTCTCATTACTGGTCTCGCTTGGTTTGTTGTATGAATGGAAACCTCTCCTTCCCTCTTTGGTCATTATAACTCTTTCCATTTAGGAATTCAATACTATTAGGTATTTGAAGCCACTCTGCTTGCCGATAGAAATCTAATATTAGTAGCAAGTGATGGTGCCTTAGCAGACACAGAGCATAGATTTTTCTCCCTTCTCCTATGAAACCTCAGTCATGTTTATAGATATTAGCCTTTGTCCTTGATTTTAGCCATATACAGTCTATTGACTGGAGTCATTTTCAGTCATATCTAAACCTATATTACCCCATTTTGGGTTTTATTGGCAAAGATATTGGAATGATTTGCCATTTCCTACTCTAGCGCATCTTAAAGATGAGGAAACTGAGGTAAATAAGGTTATATTACTTGCCCAGAGTCACACAACTGATAAATGTCTAAGGTCAGATTTTAACTCAAGGAGATGAATCTTTCTGAGTCTAGACCTGGCATTCTATCCACTGTACTATGTACCTTTCCCATATACAAGCAAAATCATCTGTATGTTGTAGGTTGCAAATCTCCAAAACTTCCATTTAATTATCAAAGGTCAGTCCAGGAATAACCAAACTGACAAAGGTAGAAGAATGATTGTAATAAGTCTCAGAGCTGAGGTCTTTTATATTTACTGATTTCTCACATCTAGATTTTTTACCACCTTGCTCTCTCTCTGTCAATGACCACTCTTTCTGACCATCTGCCAAACCTTTAATTACTGATTTGTTTAGTTCTTCAATACTTGTCATCTTAATATTCATTTGTCATACAGGTTTCAGAACCAAGATTTGCCTCTACCACCAATTAACTGCTTATGCCCAACTTGTTTGCCTGCCTAGTTTCTAATTCTGCTCTCATCTGATTTCTAATTGTTCCAGTTCTATGGAGATAGCACTGAAATATGTGACTTTGGGTGAATCTTATGAATTATGAGCCTCTGGTTCCTCACTGAAAAACAGATATTATATATTTTCTCTTTAAAAGGATTTTGTAATGATCAAATTATATCATGCATATGAAAATACTTTGTAATCACAAAAGTGCTATGCAAAATATAGAGCATTTTGATGAAGAACTCCTGACACACAGTCTAGACTAGAATTCTCATTGGTTTCTTCCAGGGCCATTTTCTAATCAAATTGATAAAGGAGTCAAAGCACGATGGCAATTTGAGGTACTTTACCAACTCAACAATAACTTTCTCCATATCTTAACCTTCTATCACCATCAGAAACCACCATTTCCATAATTGACATAAAAGTTAAGTTGAGAAGTGAATGATAGGCCACAGAGTTGATCCAATGAAGATATAAGAACTCAAGTACATGAGTCACTGGCAATAAAAATTGAACAACAATTTCTGGAAGAAGGAAAAAATGCATGTTCTTGAAACATGGTTACACACTCTTTCCAAAACCTCAAAAATTAATTCACAAATAAGAAAAGAAAAAAGTGAATGTGACAAATTCATTTTCTTCTATCCTGAATTTTATCTTCCATGCCTTGCATCAAGGATCAATTTGAACAGCCAAGGCTATACCATCTGTAAAGATAGCTTGAATTTTCAGTTGGTGATAGTGTCCTTTCATTTCTTTTAGAGCTCTTAACTGAAGTGCAATTAAGCACTTGTCTTGGAGACAATGAAAGTTAGCAATTAACTCAAATCCAGTTAACAAATAGTTTACAAATGATACTGGTATTCAACATTTCTGCATTCTTATATATTTCAGAGGGACTTTAATGGAGGAAGTTGGTTGATATTAAGAGTCTCCCTCACCTAATAAGTTAATTAAAATACTTTAAAACAAAATAATTCCATCTTGGCTAACTAGCATTATAACTTTGAACAAACCAGTTAATTTCTCTGAATCTTCTACTGCTTCAACTCTTAAGAAATAGAGCTAGATTAAATGGTCTCCAAGGTCCTTAGTGTACTAAATTATCTACTTCTATAGTCCAATGATCAGTGCACATTTGACTTTTTATAAGTTGTGATAGGTGAGTATTGTTGAAAATATCTTAGTGACTACATATGAATAATGAACAAGGATCCAATTAAATAAAAGATAAACTAAACTAGTTGGCATTTGAAATCTAGGTAGTACTTTCAATGTGCTAAAGGTATCCACACAAAAATCCATCTTTAACAATAATGCAGAAGCAAAATTTTAAGTGGCCCAAAGAACACTTCAAGGACAGGTAGCTTTAAGTAAACTAAAGCATCACATCCATGAATACTTATATATAAGAAGAAAATTTGAAAATATCATTGGAGACTACAAAAATGAATTATTCAAGTAATGAAAGCATAGGTATGTTAAGGGAGGGGGAATACCTTGAATATGACATTAATAGATATTAAATATTTAAAAAAGAAGCAGAGAAAGACATCTGATCAGTAGACAGGTTTGTAGAGACCTGACTTTAAGAGAGAACAATAGTATTCATGATGTAGTGGAAAGAATACACTGGACATTAAGAGTCTAAGGACCTGAACTTGAGTTCTACTTCCTCTATGAAGAAGCAGACAGAACAATGGAAACTCTAAAATCTGAGGATATTTGTCCAAATCCCATTTCTGACACTTAGTTTTTGGGTGACTCTGAACAATTCACTTCACTTTATTGGGCCTCAGTTTCTTCAACCAAAAAAAAAAAAAGGAGGAGTTGGAATAGATGACTTCCATCTCTAGATTTTTAAGCCAATTTTCTGTGTCTTGCTCTCTTGATGACCTTAGGAACAGTTGGTCTAGCTAACCTCTACAATTCCTTCTAACTCTAAGTCTGTAATTTGATTTAGAAATCCTCTAGTCATTTTCATTAATATGTTTCTCCTCTTGCACTTGAAGGAAAACCACAATTTCTACTAATCATATAGTCTCATGTGGCCCCCTGAGAGTGATTTTGGTTTTCCTTCCATGTGTCCTTGTTGCTGCAATCATCTTGGGAGATGCAGGGCGGTTCAGAGACAATGTGCAATATTTTTGAATGAACACCTCTACTACTTTCCTAAATGCTTGACAGGGCCATGCAAATGTGGGCATTCGGTTATGAAGAGGAAGATTGATAAAGCCTGCTGGGTGAAGGGGGAAGTCAAATATTATCATCACAATTTTAAGCATAGATTTCACAATATGTGAGGATGAGGCTGGAGGTTCTGAGGTGTCAAAGGGGACCATGCAGAGAGTGCATTCATCTCCTGTCTTGTGAAGTGCACAGATCAGATGATTATTGTTGTGGGGAACTGGTGTGCAAGAAGTGGGAGTATACCACAGTGACAAAAACCAATTACTATGGAGTGGAGGGAGGTTTGGAGAGAAATATTATTAACTAGGTGAGAGAAGTAAGACTTCAAACTTAGTTTCCTTAAGGAGAAACAGGAGAAAAATAGCATGGGAACCTTGCTTTCCACCAGTCCAAAAGCTGCCACTAATTTCCTGGGTCACCTTGGATGTGTCATTTCTCTTCTCTAGAACTCAGTTTCCTTATCTGTAAAATAAATAAATGATTGAATATTCTCTTTGAGACTTCTGTTTCTAAGGTCCCTCCTCAGCATTAACATTATAAAACTTCATGATTTAATTTATTCATTCCCAACAGATACTATATACATGATGTACTTGTTCATTTTTTTTTCTGTCCTGAAATTCAGCTAAAATAAAAACCAGATTGACGTCAATCAGAGCAAAACCCAATGATCAGATTCAGCGGCTTTCCAGGAGCGGCTGCATCCTCTCCCTTTATGTATTCCAGGAAGATCCTATATGTCTTTCTATATGGGCTAAACTGACATGACATAAGTGAGTATTAACATATGTTTTCAATCTTTATTAGAAATGTATTAGCCTAAATCACCAGGGGGGGACTTCTTGCATGGATTGGTATTTTATTTTATTTTTTTTTTGCTCTTGAGCAATATAGTTTTCCTCCGTTTGCATTTTTCTCTTCTTTCTCTTCCTCTCTCTTTTTTTTATATTTAACAAGAGGAAATGACATGCTAATTTCAGCTCCACCTCTGCTGGGTCATCCTCAGGTCAGCAGATTAGAGACATCAACAGAAGAAAGAAGACGGTGCGTTCCAACTGCAGGGCAGGCTGACCCAGCTATCAATCAATCTGATGGCGGTGTTTGAACAATGACAGTCATCTGTCAGAAAGCAGGAGGTGGCGCCTCATTAACACACCACTCACCTGCCCTGAGCTACAACTCTCTTATAATAATATCTATCATTCACCTCCAAGGTGTTGCTTTTTTTCCCCCTGCTAGATGAAATAACAGACACTCTATTTCCTCCCTTCTTTCCCATCAGAGTTCACACAAGCTAAGTTGCTTGGAGAGTAGGGAGGGGTGTCCATGGGATGGGGGGGTGGAGTGGTGAGGCAAGAGGGAGGAGGAAGGATGATGACAGGAACAAAGAGAAACACATCCAAATTCACTCATTATTAGAATTCAGTAAACTGAGCTTCTTGACTGTTTAGTCTGTATTTAAACAGACCAAGTGGAGTTGAGCCTCGTTGAGCAATTGACTGGAAAATGTGATCTGTGTAGATAGCCAGTCTGATTAATTCAGGCCAATAAAGCCTCTTTTCCCATTTTCTTCAATAGCAGGCTTCCCTTTGTCAGAATTATTCAGATAATTGTCTCAACGGTTCCCCTTCACTTTGTCTGTGTAAACATAGGCTTAGAGTAACTTTAAAACAAAGTAAGTCCAAAAAGGAACCTTTGATTAGTAGTTGGCGAAACCAACTCTACCAGGCTCTGTTAAACACAAACCCTTCTGCCTTTATTATGATAGCTGTCCCTGGTTTCCTATCATTTAATCCCTTCTGGGTTGTCTAAGAAAACCCTGTCACAAAGAGAAAGTCTTCCCAGATGGATGGAATTGTTTGAGGGAAACTAAATTTAACCATCAGCAAACAGGGACATGGAGGAAAGGGGGTGGTTTGTTGCATTCAGGATTTCTACAGAGAAAACCATAGCTACAATCCCTTATAGCTGTTAGGAGACCCAGACTTCATGTGAGCTTGATAGTGGGCTGGAGACAAGGTCCTTCCCAAAATTATGACCATCAACCCAGAGCTTAAATTTATATTGTTGTCCACAGCTGTTTGATAATTCCAAAGCATTTCCACTGGAAACGAAAAATGGTCACCTATTGCAACTACCGAGTAAAAGAAATGACAGGAAAATATTTTCCGGTCAAAAAGAGAAAAGGGATCTTAGGTATGCTCTGAATATAATCCTCTCATTTTATAGATAAGAAAACTGAGGCACAGGGAGGTTCAGGAGAATGTAAGTTCTTTAAGAAGAGGTTTTCACTTTTATCATTGTCTCCCTAAAATTTAACATAATACTTGGAGTATAGTTTAATCATTGTCTGTTGAACGAATGCATGAATGAATGGAATGATCTGTTGGAATAACTAGATACAAAACCTAAACTAGGACCCCTGTTTCCTAAAACTCTGCCTAGTACCATTGTAAGTAGTTAGAATAATTATAATCAAAAGTATAGTAAAAAGAGCATTGTATCTATAATCAATGAGCTAAGTGGGTTCAAATTCTTATGTAATCTGTATGAAACTGGTCAAGTCATTGAGTCTCATTTTCTTCCTCTATTAAATAAGGGAGCCATACTAAATGATTTTTACAGTCCCTTCCAGTTTTTAATTCTATGATCATCCCTCTCCCTAGGGTATTATAAACTCCTTGAGGACAGGAATGTGCCTTATGTTTTTTGAACACCCTCCTCACTACCCTGCACATAAATAAATATTTATTGAATAAATGAATGACTTACACCATGCTGGGCTTCTCTTGCAACAATAAATAAGACATTAAATACAACCAATAGTTACTACATTGCAGGTGTCTCTCTACACCAGCTGTAGGTGACCAGGGTCTCCATAAATTAACTTATCCCACAGATCCAGTGACCCATGATTGTAGATTATTCCAATGACATCTGGCATAAAGAAAAGATCTTGTGACCTCATTCCCTGACTAAACAAATATCTCTGTGGAGACACAGAAAAAGCCACTGTATTCATTCCCTCATAGAGTCAGAGGGAAGAGGGTGAATAAAGGAGGCTCTAAAACTTCTTTGTCCATCCAAGGGGTCATTTGGTTAGCAGTTACAACAGTGAGCTATTAGCCAAGGGTAAAAGATTTCTATTCCCTTAATACAATAGAATACTGGTTTTAGAAAGATTTCTAGATAAGACCCTCTCATCTCAAATCTAGATTTTTAAGCTATAAAATATGACCACACACTCACAAGTACACACATTAGACATTGCATTGCCACCTGGGGAATGTGTGAATGTCCTACCTCTGACACACACTATGTGACACTAGGTAAGAAGTTTAACCAGCTAGGTGTCTCCATGGATAAAGCCATGGAAATGAAGTCAGGAAGAACTGTGTTCGAATTTTGTCTGTGACATTTACTAATTATATGACACTAGACAAGTCATATATTCTCTGCCCACCACAGTTTCCTCAGGCATAAAATGAGAATAATAAAGTACTTAATTCCTATGATTGTCATGAGGACAAAATGAGAACATATCTGTAAAATATTTTGCTATTTGCTCTATAAATTCTACTTGTTATAATTATTGCTTAACCTCTCAATGTCCCAGACAGCTCCCTAAGACGATAAGCGTTAGTAGAGGAAGTTTTCTCACTGAGAGTTTCCTATAGCCCTGAAATCACAGGTCCAGCCTCTCTCTCTCAGTATGGATATATGTATGTGTGTGTATATATACATTAATATGTGAACGTCTGTATTTGTGTGTACAAACATATATATATATATATATATATATATACATATGAGTATGTGTTCAATGCATATGTCTATATACTTCAGAACTTTTAAGCTAAATCCCTTCCTATGACAATTTAGGAAGCAACGTTCAGAATCCCTTAATTCATGGCTCCATTCCAGAAGGTTAGGGCAGGATGGTGTAGAGGAGTGAACACTGTATGATACATTTAAGAGACCTGGGATTGATTTCTAGTTCTTCCACTAAGTAACTAGGTGTGGGATCCAGACATGGAAGTATATCTCACCTGGTCTCAGTTTATTCATCTGTAAAGTTTGCTTTAGATAATCTCTAAGGTTTCTTCTAACTCTAAAAATGCACAGTTCTTCTAAGTCTGGCTTTTAAAAAGTTATTTTTAAGTTCAATTTCCCAAAAAGTAAATTACATAGATAAAAAAAAAAAGCAGTCTAAATATATTAAACCAGGACCAAACACAAAGAACTAGCACAGAAATGTATATAAGAAACTGAAGTGAGTCCTAGTTGGTCCAGTTCTCTAATGAATAAGTTTTTAGACTAGAAATAAGAGAGCTAGAAATAACTAAAGAAATTACTCTCAGTTTTTATTAGATTTTCAATTTATCTAAAGTCACTGTTTTTTAAGGTTTTGAGTGACCTTCACCTGCTTCTAACTCTAATCAATTGAGAATGAGAAATTTTGATAGTATGGTTTCATTGTAGTAGAATCTGCCATAATGGAATTTGACCTGTATTCAACAGATACTCCCCATCTCTAAAATGTCTCTCTTTCCAATAGCTCTAAAGGAGCAATGACCATAAATCAGAGGATCATCAATTTAGAGCGGGAAGGAGTCTCAGAGTCATCCAATAAACCCTGTTATTTTATGTATGTGAAGTACTAAGACTTTAAGAAATGAAGTGACTTGGTTAAGGTCACAAAGGTAGAAAGAAGCATAGTCAAGATTCACACTCAGGTCCTCTGATTCCAAAACTAATGCTCCCGTTTTAGTCTATAAATGTTTGTTTAGTTAAAAAAAATCTTTTATATTTCTCCTTTTATTTTTTCCAATGAATTCTACTAATGTTTGTTTCTTCTCATACTTTACTCTAGATGGTCTAATTTTTTTTCTTACATTAGAGTGCTAAGAATAAGAATAGATTATTGTAAAGGTAGAAACAGGCTTGTCATATTCACAGAATCCAAGAAAAATTCTTGTGTTGAGTTTGCCAACTTGCCACCACACAGAATAACCTCTTTTTTCTTGTCCTCTAACACAGGTGGATTAGTATAATGATATTCAACAGTAAAATAATGTACAGAAAATGTGTTACCTCACAAAAGTGAACCTAGCACCTACGTAAGGTAAGTTATCTCCTCTGGTGAGCCAAATAAGCATTCTTCTGTGCTAAGTAAGGTCCAACAATTACATTCTATAGTGTCTTTCATCCAGGATTTCAAGCATTTTTCCCTTCATTAATCTTCTCAACATTCCTATGAATGAAGTAGGCACAGGTTTCTATAAATATCCTTCCATTTCAAAGGATTTTTCTGAATTTTGATTTTTTCCTGAATTAAAAAAAGAAACCATCAGATAGTATTTTGTTAACATGTAAATCCTTTTTTATCATTGATCACTTTTATGATTAAATCAGTATCAGTGAATTTTTTTCAATTTTCAGTTATTTTCATTTAACTGAATATTGATAATTAATATAAGTCCTTCTTAATATAATCCCTGACAAGAGTGAGGAATTTACAATGCCTCTTGAAATGATGAAGAAGCAGCATAGTACTTGTGGAAAGAATGTGGGCTTTAGAGTCAAGACCTGGATTCAAGTCCCAGTTCTAACATTCACTAGCTGCAAATCATTTAATGTCTTAAGTTCCCTCATCTATAAAATGGAAAAAAAACACCTTCCACACAGGTTGTCATGAGGCAAGCGCTTTGCAAACCAAAAGGTACTGAATATGTGTGTGATATTATTCCCATCAACACAAAGTCAGATGACAGAACTAGTATTGTGTACTAATGAATTTGACATCTTACAAAGTGGTCATTGGTTGCTTCCATAGAAACCAGGGACAGCTTTAAAATTCAATCGGAACAGTGACCCAAGTAAAAAGGAAAGAAATTGGATAAATATCAGGTTTAACAAATTTTTTAGTCCTGCAACAGTGATTTTGCTTTGATTTGCAAATGTCATTATTATAGATTTCTAAGAGTAGCAATGAGATTATGTGAGAGCGGAATAAACCACTTAATTCTAATACCTGTGAATTTAATCTTTAATAAACAGGTTGGAGACATTTATTTCAAGTAGACCATGGGCAACTTAGGAGTAGTTTCAGATGTAGCGCTCTTATTTATAGTTTGAAATCCAAAATATAATATTCTCATATTTCTCAGGTAACTCACAGTACCTTTTCCTTGTAACTTGTCTTTCCTTGCAGTCTTTTATGGTACATAAAGATTCAGCTAAAAAATAAACTTTAAAAATCAACATCTGGAGAAACTGACATTTCCTACATTTTCTCCAAACATAAGGGAACAGTTCTTCCTAAAATGCTCCACACGTTTCTTCAAACATACGGGTTTTTCACATTTTCATTTAACTAGAGAAAGCATGAAGAAAGAATACATATCTACACTCCCTCTTTTTATATATTCATACATGCACGTACATACACATATGCAGGCATGCATGCATGCCCACACACACACTCACACTCTTTCTCTCTCTCCTTAATTGCCCGGCCTTTACAAACCAATGCCGGCAAAAGAAATACCCGTCTATTGCTCTGTCAAATGTGCCTTGCTGGGAAAGCTATTGGGTTTATAGAAGAGACAAACATTTCAGGCATGCCATTCTGGGGTAATGAAGCATGGCAACAAAATATACCTGTGCAACATTTGATAAAGATGAGCTGACACGCCAGTCCAAATAGGTTCTTTTGTGTGTCTGCACGTGTCTACCATCATTGCTTTCATCTTAAAACAGGAAGGTAGCAATAACAGCAGCAGCTGGCAGGGACCATAAGAGGAAGAGCAGCTCACACAATTAAACGTCGTTTACCCCTGGCCTTGATTTCCCTCCCCCAGCCCCTAATTTATTATATGTTTTCTTCCCTACTATGCAAAAAAAAAAAAAGTGGGCTCAATTTTTCTTTCTTTCTCTTGCCATCTAATTCTTCTAACAGGGACCCTGAAGGAGACAATGGGCAAAATCCCAGGATGTTTAGCATTGGATCTTAAGTTAAAATGCTTCTTAGAGGGATTTTATGGCCTTTATTGTTGTTTGATTAATGTAAAGCAAAATTAAATCCTACAGTTACACATTAGTACATCAGCCAGAAAGAAGGCAGAATTGTACTTTGTACCTTGGTTTACAGAAAACATCTTTTGTTGCTTAATCTTCAGACACACACACACACACACACACACACACACAGAGAGAGAGAGAGAGAGAGAGAGAGAGAGAGAGAGAGAGAGAGAGGGAGAGGGAGAGAGAGAGAGAGATAATAAAAAAAGAAAATAGGAAAGCAGATAGATTTTTATAAGACAGCTGAAGAGCAGGACCTAAAGTTGGAGAAGTTTTGACTGTCCAGTGGTCCACCTCAGTTGAACATTCTCCTTCTTTTAAGTCAATCTTAGTTAAAATGTTTGTAGCTCCATTGTCTTTCTTTCATTTGATGGTTCCCACTTTTAATGATGTTTTAGTTGCTGGTAAATCATCCCCAGATTCTATGATAGGTTGGCAATGTTGTAGATCTCTCAATGAGACAGCAGAAAGAGGTGCTCAAATTTGAGGTAATGAGATATAGTGAGTTGAGCATCAGATTCAAGAGTTAGGAAGTCCTGGATTCAAATCCAGTATTGAAAATTTATTAGCTACATTTCTCAGAGCGAGTCATCTGAGTCTCCATCATTGGAGGATATAATAATTGAAACTACCTCACAGAGTCATTAGAAGATTCAAATCAGATGTGCTTTGTATGCTTTAAAGCATTATATAAATAGGAGCTATAATTGTACTTCAATTGTTTCCTAATTCCTTTCTTTTTAATGCCACCCTGTATATATCAATGTATAATCATAAGATCATAGATTTCAGGCCAGAAAAGACCCACCCACATTTTATAGATATAGAACTTGAGGTCAGAGATACTAAGATGTTAAGTCGCCCAAGATTCCACAGTAAGTATGAAGGTCAGAGGCAGTATTTGAACTCAGGTTTTCTGACTTCAGTGATAGTATCCTTAGTATCATAACACATGGTCTCTCTAATCTTTAACAGAACCAACCTTCAATCTTAAATCAAAGTAGCACTCCAATCTGCCTGTCCAGCCTCACACTCAACATTTAGCAGCATGAAACTATGTCTTTCCTTGGACTTGTACTCTACACATAGGAAGTAAAGCAGAAATATTAGTTGAAGGGGCGGCTAGGTGGCGTAGCGGATAAAGCACCGGTCCTGGAGTCAGGAGTACCTGGGTTCAAATCCGGTCTCAGACACTTAATAATTACCTAGCTGTGTGGTCTTGGGCAAGCCACTTAACCCCGTTTGCCTTGCAAAAAAAAAAAAAAAACGTAAAAATAGTAGTTGAAGGACCATGTTGAGAATAAGGGAGAAATTAGTATTTTTACTCAGGTTCAATTCAATCCAACAGAATGAGCATTTATCATCATTTTATAGTAATATTTATTACTATGGACCAGATATTAGACATACAAATATAAAAATGAACAGTTTCTGATTCAAAGAATCTTCCACACTTGGATGGTATGGGCTTATGCAGATCCTTGGACAAGTAAAAAGAAAACATGGAAATTAAATAATTAGAAGAGTTCTAAAAACTGGGGCAGACACGGGGGTAGTGAAGGGCCCTTGAAGGAGATAGTTCTTGGGATGCGATTTAAATAGAAGTATAAGTCTAAGAGACAAAGTGAGCCTTCCTGGCAAGCAGAGCAACTAGATAAGACTACATGGTCAGAAAATGAAGTAGGCCTCTTTGACTGATTCATATCAATGAGAAATTGGCCTGGTGGCACAAACCTGTATCCCTGCCAGTGGAGGAGGCTGAAAGGGATGGGCGTCATATGCTTTGATGAGCTAAATCCTAATTGGTATACCAACTGGAACTGGTAAATTAAGCCAACAGTAGGAACCCAAAAAGGTGCCTAAGGAGGGACATACTGGCCCAGATGAGAAATAGAGCAAAGGTTCTATGCCAATTAGCAATGGACTCTCTAACTAGGTGAGATAGGGAGAAGGAGGAGGAGGAAGAGGAAATAGAATAAAAAGATGAAGAAGAAAGAAGAAGGAAGAAGAAGAAGAAAAAGAGGAAGAAGAAGAAAAAGAAGAGGAGGAAGAAGAAGGAGAAGAGGAAGGAAGGGAGGGAGAAAGGAAAGAAGGAAGGGAGGGAGGAAGAAAGGAAGGAAAGGAGGAAGGGGGGGGGAGGAGGAACCAGTTTGGTTGACGAAATAAGAAATTTGTACAAGTATTTCCAAAAGATATGTTGGAATAAAAACAGAGAGGCCAAAAAATTTCTGAGTTTGTCCACCTTCCACACCTAATTAAAATAAACTAAAGGAAAATGGTCTTAAAAGATCAGAGAAAAGAAAAAAAAGATTACCATTATTAGTTCCTTTATTTTGCATAAAATAATTATGAACATGAGTTTGGGGATTTAGCACAATAAGAACCATTTAATTTTAAACCATTCAATGAGAATTTCAGTTGCTAGTTTCAGAAATTAAAGCACAGTGTCTAAAGATTGACGCCTTGAAAGACTTCACAATTACTCCATTCTTTGGCTACCCAGTTTCTTCAGTTGTAAAATGTGAGGATTTGGCTAAATAGCATTGGAGCTCTCTTCTAGATCTCCATCAATGATCCTATAATCCTCCCCAAATGAAGTAGTATTGGAGGACTCATTCCTTTCAAAGCAACCATACTCAAGAAGCCTAAGTTTGTTTAGAATCATTTAGATCCCTTATCTAAACCTTTTAGAAAAACAAGCATTTGACAGTTTCCCTTTCCCCATTCTCTCCAGACCAGAGTTCTTCACCAAACATGTTTTCCTAGTGTATACTTTATTTATATGGCCTGATTTCCAGAATGAATGTAGATTCAGCCATTTCTTCTCCTAAAAAAAGAGAGGCATTATAGCAAGTCTAGCTAAATCAGATCATATACTTAACTCCTCTGATTCCCCAACTGCCTCAAATGACCCCTCAGTTGCCTCAATAAGATCAAGTTGAGAACAACTTGAGGTGGTCAGAGTGTTTTTACCTAGAAGAAGAAGCCCCAGACCAATCTGGAAGCTGGTTTGTAATATGTTTGACTGCAAAAGATTCAGTCTGGTGACCAATGACAGCAGAATTCAGAGATAGCAGACTAGCAATGAGAAAAAAAATATTTTGGGGTTTGGGTTGGTTTTGTTTGAGTTCTTTCAGTCAATTAATTCTTTAATGTCATCCTGAGGCCAGATCACAGTCCATGTCACTTTTCACCAGCCCTTTACCTTTCTCTCTCTCTCTCTCTCTCTCTCTCTCATATGGAGATAGAGAAACACTGATGTTCCCCACTCATAAAGAGCATGGAATGGCATGAACAAGAATGAAAAAAGAAAGAACACATGCTTTGTTCCCTGAATATTCTCAGCAAAGCATCAAAAAGGGAAAGAAGCTACAAGATGTCATTCTCCCTTAGAACATCCCTATCTTAAGTGCAGAGTAAAGGAAATATTAGCTAAGCCTAAAAGACGGAGGAGGGCACAAAGTTATTAAAGGTGATTATAAAGAAAGATGTATTGACTACTATAAAAGGGAAGGAAATATTTTAGAAAGAGGTTCACATGTGTATGGGGAAATTAAACATGTATTCATGTAGCATCAGATGCTTGGTCAAAACTGGAAGGACAACAGGGACAAGGTCAAGGGAAAATATTCCTTAAACTATCCCTTAAGCAGGCAGAGGAATTAGGACTGATTTATGAATGTATTTCCACAATTTACTTGAAAATTTGTAATGTCTGTACAGCCTGGCAAGAAAAAAGGTGAGGGTAATGTGAAGGAATGCTTCTATTCCACTTTATTGTAAAATTATCCCATGTTACCTGCTCTAATCCCCTGAAAACAAATTAAATCCTCACTAAGCTGACTTTAAATCAATAGTTTCATTTAAGAATAGTGCGACTTAATAAAAATAAAAAACTAACTGGTCCAGCCAATTTAAGAGGGAAATAAATCATTGCCCAAGGAAAAAAAGCAGATTTGACTTGTATATGGGCCATGGCTCTGTTTAGGGGGGAAGAAGCTGCTGTCTAAATTAACTCAAGGTAAAGTACAGATTTCATCGACCTCATTCAGAAATCTGCTTCACCATATATGCACTAAGAAGGATGCCCCCCAAATGGAGGTGGTCTGAATTAAAGCAACATCTTGGGGAAACACTCAGAAAATAATGGAACAGGACAGGCTTTGGAATACCAGAGACGTATCACCTCCTACTTCTACATCTCTCTAGTCTAACTGCCCAAGGATGATATCAGTGGGTCTAAAAACATTCTTGCAACTGTCTCAGTAACAGAATGCAACATAAGACTGCAAGGACACCGACTGAAGGGGGTTTGATAAAGAAATGTTAGTTTTCTCACCAGTCAAGGACAAAGGTAAAATGAGTTGTCAATATAGTAAATAAATATTGTAATAAATCTGTACTTAGAGCACTTCCCTAAAGAATTCAGTGTTTAACAGATACTGCCTTATTCATTCCTACATTTTCTTGTGGTAATCAGGAAGTATTCATTGCTTCCTCTATACAAAAAGGTAAGACAGTACCTAGAAAGTGAGAGGGAGAGAGAAAAAAAAATAAAAGGATTTAGTTTTCCATGCATATTAAGCACAATTCCTGTGGGGAATTTTAACAGATAAAAACTAGGGTGGCTATATGGATTGTGTTGGGAAAACTTTTGTTCAAATCTTGCTTCCAGTTTTTTACTATCTGTATAACCATATGTTGTCAAGCAGCTCTTTATTATACATCAAAAATTCCCACCTATAAGGCATCAAAATGCCCTTTTTTACAGATGAAGAAATGAAACAATTTGTCCAAATTCACAAAAGAACTTTGCATCAAAAGTAGTATTTGTACCCAGGCCTTCTAACTCCCAGGTTATGAATCTTCCATAATTCTCTACAAAACTAAAGATAAGTTGATGAAGTGCACTACTAAATGATAACTGAGAAAATTGTGTAGTACAATTCTCATAAATAGACCTTTGGAAGCTGAACTAATTTTGGGTCTGAAATTTTTAATGTTTTTCCTTGATATCAAGAAGGTGATGCCATGATAAGCAAGTGAACTGGATTTGAGCAAGGGGGTGCTACCTTAAGTCACCATCCTCGAGTTTTCCTCCAGAACCAGGATGTCTAGAGATGGCCCTGGATGTAAGGCAATCAGGGTTAAGAGATTTACCCAATACTAGTAAGTATCAGAGGTCTGATTTGAATCCAAATCATTCTGGACTTCCTAAAATGATCAATAATAGTTGGGCCCAAGCTTTTATGTGTGACTCATTCTTTAGATTTTTACTACCTTTAGAAGGAGTGTAAATAGCAATTGTTTTCTATTCAAGCCAGAAATCCTGAGGGTCTTCCCCTCAGTTTGTGAGGGTAAATTAGACTACCTTTTGACTCAATTCTTAATTTGCCCTTGGTTGTTGAATGGTTATCACCTTAAATTAACTGAAACCTGGGAAAAATCTTAATTTAGAAAAAAGAAAGTCACCCCTTGCATACTAGACCATGCCCATTCATGATTTTGTGTAACTGCCCCAATCAAATTCAATTCAGGCACAATTCAACACTTGCTCATGATGTCTTTGGTCCTCTTTGAGAATGAAGGATGAATAAAAATAAGAAACATTCTTAAGTCTAGACAATCATCAAAACAAGTTAAGTCCAAATTTGAAGCATTTACTGATTTTTAAGATGTGAAGGCAAACACTAAAAATTTAACAATCAGCTCTCTCAAGAGTTAATTCAAGGTTGCTCCATCAAGCACCCCTGCCAGAGGTCACCTAGTCCAACTCTCTTACTACAGAAGCAGAAATTGAAGCCTACAGGACACACAGGTGACAGAAATAAAAGACATAACAAACACCAAAATATCTTAGAATTTCATAGTGGTAATAAAGCCACTCTTGTTTCAGCAATCCTTGGAGTAGAAATACTGTGCATTCCCTAGGTAGCTTTATTATTACAGTTATTAAAACAATTATTCCAATGCAAAATTTTAGATAGCTGTGATCAGGGTCATTTTATTTTCTAACCCAGTCCTTTTGGGGATGAGATTCTTAAATTTACCTTGTTGGTTGCCCACAATTCCTGGAACTACCCAATGGAGAGGCCAACATTCTTAGCATATTTAGTGTCAAAAGACAGCAGTCTGCAAACACCTAGAAATCTCTTCCTTCTCTCATTAACACCTCGTTATGTCATACCAGTCTGGAGGATTTGAAAAAAAAGGGAAAGAGAAAGCTATACAACAACTAGTCCGTGGAATTCAATGCCACAGCAGGTCACAGAGTTAAATGCTAAAGGAGATCTCTTATAGGGCTGGGTAATTTTTATGAGTCAATAAAAACCATTCATAGCAGCAGCCCATGGTCTTATGGCCCCAATACTTCAAGAGGTAAGGGGATGGTCACAAGGATCTGGAAGGAATTTTCTGAAACTTGTTCAAACTTGAGCAATTGGTGAGATGAATTAGTAGTTCTTTCATAGCATCAATCTTGGCCTAGGCTGTGAGCCGGGGAACTGACAAGTACAAACTAACAAAGTATTTGTTTCTATTTGTAGTAAATTAGGAGTGTTTTCCTTTTTTTGAGAAGGTCAATTCTTTGTTTCAATATCCACTCAAGTGAAAACTTCCACTATTATGAAGCAATTCTATAGTACTCTATCCTTGAGAAGTGTTTTGCAGTCATTTTGTGAGTGACTCCTCTCAATAACCCTGTAAGGTGGGTGGGTACTTTATAAATGAAGAAATAAAAGTCAAGAGAGCAAATAGATCGTCCCTAGATTGGAGAGCAATTTAGAGACACAGCTGCAATAAAAATAACACCAACACCTCCACCCCATACACACTCACATATATACATTTTTCTAAAAAAAAAAAAATTAAAATCCTCTAGACTTCCCAAAAGAAGCTTTCCCTATGGAAAGATAACATCAAGTTAAGCTTGAAAACATTTTATCTAAAAAACTGTAACTTGGAAAGCATTTAACATCATCCTTAGATCAAACTCTCTAGTGTTTCTCTCAAGGGCTTGGAGGATAATCACAGAATTATCCAATCTCTAGTCTCTATTGACATACGTTTATTTGAAAGCCACAGACACCATCTAGCACATAATTCCTCACATCTCAACAAAAGAAAATAATTAGGTAAAATGATTACCTTGCCTCTCTTCAGAGTACATAACTGGGCTTATAACAGGACCACAAAGCCAAAGTAGAAAAAACTAGGAGACATGTAGATCCTCTGCAGAAAACACCTTGTCCCCTACAAATTAACACTATGCCTCAGTTTCTTTCTCTATAGACCTAGATGAACTTGAAGGTCCTTTCTAATTATAAATATATGAATAAATATATATATATATATATATATATAAATATTAAATATTTAAAGAAGGAATGATAAGAACATTAATGAAGGGAATCTACAGGGTAACTAATGCTAATCCTAAATAAAATAGAAGGAAGGCAATCAGAATCCACAATTTATAATGAACCTACTCATTAATTTGAAGAGTAAGATCTTTGAAATTCTTATTTTTTCCATAGACCCTAATGTTTTGCAAATATATATTTACAAATATAGATTACCCCATTTGATTTTCCAATGACCCAATGAGGAAAGTACAATTATTGTCATTGTACAAAAATGAGGAACTGAAAGCTCAGAAAAGGTAAGTCACTTGCCCAGAAAGTAATAAATTAGCACTAAATATGGAATTTCCAAGCAGCAACTGTCATCAGTAGCAGAGTCCACAGGAGGTATTTATTTGCAATGTTCACCTGCACCTTTGGTGACAAAGGAAAAGTGTCTTCAAGGATCGTGATCACTTATAATGGAGAGAAATACTAACTATGAGTTTATCACAGTCACTGATTCTCAGAACTCAGCAAAAAGCGATATTTCAGGGAATTAACATTGGGAGAAAAAACTTCTAGAGGCTAGGATTTGGGAGATACCTCATTGCTACTTGTGGTCTCTTTATACGTACCTTGTCTTAATATGTACAAGGTAGATACAAGGTAGTTATATATGAGATAAAGGACTAGGAGGAAGCAATATAGCCTTCGTTCTCTCCACAACTTCTCCAACAATGATTTAAGAAGAATTCCAAGACTTCCAGGGGCAAGACAAGATGGTGGCATGAAGCTAGGAAGTTTGTAACAAAAAAAAACAAAAACAAAAAAAAACAGTGAGTAAAAGGGGAGTATGGCCCAGGGTAGACAGGAGAACTAGAAAGTCAGTGGGAGGCTCTTAGCCACAGTACAGCTCAGGTCTGGGCTAAGCAAGTCAGTGGTGCAGCAGGCCAGTAGTGAGGGTCCCAATCCCAGTTCAGAAGACAAATTTGAAGCACCAGCAATTATGGGGCAACAGGTAGGACTAGATTGGGCTACCAGGGGAACAAACCGTTAACAACTGAAAATACCCTTGGCTAGTGGTAAGCCAGGGAGAAGACCCCTGGCCCCAGAACAAGAAGATTAGGACTGTGTCCCCATGTACCCCAGGAGCAGAGTTCAACCATCAAAATGAGAGGGGGGAAAGCACTAACCATAAAAAGCTACTATTTTGACAGGGAAGACAAAAATGCCATCTCATAAGAGGAAATCACTGACAAAATGCCTATGTATAAAGCCTCAAAGAAATTTTCAAATTGTTCTGACTGAAGAAAACAAAATTCTAAATTTTAGAATAGGACAAAAAGAAACTAATAACTCTATGAGACACCATGATTCCATCAAACAAAAATGAAAGGCTGAAAAAAATAGAAGAAAATATAAAGTACCTCTGAAGAAAAATGACCAACCTGGAAAACAGATTCAGAAGAGATGATTTACAAATTATTGGTCTACCTGAAAAAATTATCAGAAAAAAGAACCCGGACACTATAATGCAGGAAATGTTCATGAAAACTATTCTAATATTCTAGAACAGGAAGATATAATAGGCCTTGAAAGAATCCATTGATCATTCTCAGAAAAAGATCTCAAAATAAAGATTCCAAGAAATATTGTAGTCAAATTTCAGAATTCTCAGCTAAAGGAGAAAATAATGCAAGATGCCAAAAAAGAAGAAATTTAAATACTAGGGAGCCACAGTCAGTTTTGCATAGGACTTATTAGCTTTAACACTGAAGGATCATAGGGTCTGGGATATGATATTGTAAAAGGCAAAGGAATTTAGATTTACCACCAAGAATTAATACCCTGCAAAATTCAGCATATTCTTTCAGGAGGAAAAGATAGACTTTCAACCAATAAGAGACTTTCAAACTTACCTGATAAAAAGACCAGAACTGAAAAGAAAATTTGCTCTGGCTAATCAGATTTTGTCTCCCAGACTTTCTAGAAGGCCTTTCCTGCTTTGCTGCTTTTCTGAGTAAGATGCTTCATTCAGGGTCTACTCTAGGTGACTCCATGCTTAGGATTATGGATGATGAGTCAATATGCTCTAGGCTCCTAATTGCTGGTCTGGGCAGGAAGTATGACTAAACAAAAAAGTTGAAGAGCTTATATGAGCCTGGAAATGCCCAAGATCTAAATCCAAAAGAAGAAAATGAATTCAAAGCTCCTACAAGTATATCCTGAAAGAAAAACATACCTTCTCCACAAAATTAATTATTAATTAATTCCCAGAAGAAATGGTGTGTTTAAAAAATTAGTACTAAAATGGTAGAGATAAAATGAATATGGTAGAGGAAAGAATTGAAGAAGCAATGAAGTTCAAGAAGACTCCTATGAAGGAGAGATTTGGAAAAAGAATTATCAGCTTACCACAAGGGGTACAAAACTTTAGTCACATAAAAAACTCTATCAAAATTAGTATGGATCAAACAGAAATTAATGACTATGAGAAAACAAAAAACATTAAAAGAATAAAATATTGCAAACAAAGAAGAAAATGTAAGGAATTTCACATCATAAACAGATCTAAAAAATAGGTCATGGAGACATAATATAAGAATCATTCCTGAAAGTCATGATCAAAATAATGTTGATGATGATAAACTATATATTAGGTAGGATTACTTTCATCTCCCACTATAAAGGGATGGGGAATCTAGAATATGAAATTCAAAGGAGGAAAAAAGTATAGGCTTACAACTAAGAATAATAATCCAATAAAATTGAGTATAGTGTTATGGGGGAAATTAGACTTTTAATGAAATAGGAGACTTTCAATCATTTCTGATAAGAATTGAGTGAAAACTCTGAAATACGGTATAAACTAAAAGATAGAAATAGCTGTAACCAATTGGGAGAGACTTGATAAAAATGCTTATTTTCTAATGGGAGGAGGTTATCATATGAGCATCCCCTAAGAATCATATTGTCAACAGGGATCATAGAAGGAGTAAAATAAGATAGAAGCCCTAGGAATCATTTTTAATATATTTGATGCTTTTTAAAGAAGAAAGGAAGTGGAAAGGAAACATTCAGGAAAAAGAGGAAAAGGAAAGATAAGGAATTTATCTAAAATGGGGTGGGGAGCAGAGGGCTACAGAGAAGAAAAAAGGGAGGAGTTGATGTCACTTGAAAACAAGAAGCTTTTACTGTTTTAGTAGAAATCTCACTTAAACTAGAAAAAACAACTTAACTATAACAAAAGTATCATAAAAACAATTTTGAAAGTCTTAAGGACTCTAATCAATGCAGTGAGCAACTAAAATTCCAGAGGAACAATGATTTAGAATGTTGCCCACTTTTTGATCTAGGGGTGGTGGATCTAAATATGCTAGATATGCAAAGTGAGATACCTATTTTTTAGATGCAGCTAAAGTAAAAATATGCTAATGGTGAAGGGTGGGGAGATAGATGCTTAATTGAAAAAAAAATTAAAAAACAGAATTTAATTTTAAAAAAATACTTTAAACCCACTCTTCCCAGAGATACATTGTGTGTGTTCCTCCAATATAGAGTGATTCCTTTATAATACCTATTCTTATTATACCTCTACTTAAAAAAAGAATAGTCAAATTCATTCTGATTGACAATGAAGAACACACCAACAGGGGCTAAGGTGATAAAGTACTAGAAGACACAATCCCTCAAGGTTGGTTACCTTTTGAAACCTGAGGGGAGTAAGTAGTAGTCAGACATTCTCTGGGGACCCCTACCTATAAATGCAAGTTAAAGCTGGGAATGGAAGGAAGACAGAGGAGAATGGCCCTGAAGGTTTGTTACCTGAGGCATTGCAATCTCAAAATCATTAAAATATCTTAATTTCTAAGACAATACTTTAGTAAGTATGCATCTTTTCAAATTTCAAGGTAGCTTATTATTGGAAAGTTGAAAAAAATATATATTTCTCTAGGTTCTTTAGAGGTATGGGAGAAATACTTGGGAGATTTTTTTCTTTCTCTTTCCTGAGAAAATTTCTTTCCCATCATGAAAAGTTAAGGAGTGGTTAAGTAAAGCTGAGACTGATTTGGTAGAAGGCATCAGGAGCTGGGAGAAATTATCTCTCTTGATTTCCTGTGTTTCTTTCCCAAAGCTTATTTAGGAAGGAGAAACAGAAAGGGAGGGGCTGTCCCTGTTAGTTAGTTTAACAGCCCAAAGACTCAGAGCCAAGTGAATCAGCTGGTGCTCTGTGGTTTAGAAGTTTTATGATCTGGTCATCACAAGAACAGCCCCCTCAGTTTTTATGGATTTGCTCATTTTATGTTCATAACCCTTTGCATGAAAAAAAAAGAGCCTTAGGATACGTAACATAAAAAATGTAAATGATTAAGATATTGTGTAAAACAAAAAAACAACAACAGCAAAAAGCCATAAAAGCAGCATATGGGCTTTCATATCTCCTTCAGGGCCCTTAAAATGTTCTAAATTGTTGTAGTTCATGGGCTGTAGAATCTGGTCTGATTATGCTTCTCAGGAGTGCCAGCAAGACCAAGCATAGGACCAGATCCCCTGCTGGGCATCTGAGGGCAGGGTGAGTTTAGTACTAAGACTCTAATGCAAGCCCCCCAATTCTGAATCCTTAGGACCATAAACCTACCAAGTCGCCTAGCCAGCAACTGGTATTCTCTTTACACTACAGAGATTCCATAAAACTTCTACTCCTCCCCCTCTCCCCACTGAGTACTTAAATGGAGAGAATGTTGATGTTTTCTTTCTTTTTTGGAATGACTCACAAAATCAGGACCTAGCATCAAGTCCATGCCTAGGCAGAGCAGGCAATTACCTACATGATATGATTGTTGCAGAGGTTCCAGAAAAATTCCCCTACCCTCAAAAATCCTATACCACCTGGAGGCTAATATTTGAAATTCTGGAGACAATAATAGCTGACTTTGGAAAGCATTAAAAGGCAGAAATTATGGATATAGAGATAGAGATCAATATATATATATATATATATATATATGTGTGTGTGTGTGTGTGTGCATGCATGTATATGATGTATGTACATGTTTATTGTGTGAGTGTACATACATATATGTATATATATATATAATTGTGAGGAATATGGGGGTGTTTGGATTTCACAAAAATGTGAAGGGAGATTGTTAGTTTATATTACAAAGACTGCCTGTATTGTTTCTATGGGCAGATATGTGAGTCTAAAACAAAAGATTTGCCCTCAATCTTATCAAAAACTGAGATTAGATCAGGTCTGCCCCACCTAGTTCTGAGTTAACCTATGGTCTGAGACCTTCTCCTTTGTGCTCATTAGTATAATGAGCAGAGCAGGAAAATGAATGGGGACAAATGTATCAATTAGCTTTGTGACCCCAGCCAATGATTGGCACAAAGAGGCAAGAGCAAAACCTTTCAAAGTGCATATAACACTTAGCATTTCTGGGATTCAGTGGCATTCTCCCCTTGAGAGAGGTGTGCCATTTATTAAGATATATTAATTTAAAAAACCATTTTAATCACTCTGGACCAAGTAATCATGAGCCATTTATAACAATAATAAACATTATTTTATATATGCATGTATGTATGTGTGTATGTATAGCTATATAGAGACAAATATTCTCAATTGATCCTTAGGACAATTATTTAAGGTAAATAATATAGGTACTATTCTCTCCATTTCTTAGTTAAGGAAAGTGAGATGCCAAGAGGTTAAGTGTTTTTCCCATAGCAACAAAGTAAATCTCAAAAGCAGGATATGAAGACATATTTCTCCTGATTCAAAGTCTCATACTTATATCATGAGACCATTAGCCTTTTTAATTTTTTTTTATTTAAAGCAATGGGGTTAAGTGACTTGCCCGATTATCAAATGTCTGAGGCCAGATTTGAACTCAGGTCCTCCTGACTCCAGGGCTGGTGCTCTATCTACTGTGTCACCTAGCTGCCCCTGAGACCATTAGCCTTAAGGATTTTGTTATTCTGAGTCATTTCAGATATGTCTCATTCTTTCTGACCATTTTTGGAAGTTACTAGAATCGTTTGCCATTTCTTTTTCTAGTTCAATTAAAGATAAGCAAACTGAGGTAAACAGGGTTAATTTTTTTTGCTATTGATATTTTATTTTATTTTTCCAGTTATATGTCATGAAATTTTTTTCAACATTCAAAATGCATATACATGTGTTTAAGTTACATAATTTCCTTCCACCCTCCCTACTTACCCTGCTCCCCTCAGTGGCAAACAATTAGATGAATATTGTTACAAACACATTTGTGTTAAACATAATTACAGTTTAGTCATTTTTGAATAAGGAATTAGGATAAAGAGAAAAGAAAGAAAATCTTGAGATAACGAAGAAATATATGAGAATTTTTTTTAAGTGAATGTAGTGTCCATTCAGACTCTGAAGGATTTGTTTTTGTTTTTGTTTTGTTTTTCTTCCTTTGGATGAGGAAGCATTGTCCATAGCCATTCTAATAGGGTTGTCCTAGGTCTCTGAATTGCTGAGAGGAGCTGCATCCATCAAGGTCAATCATTTCACGATATTTTTGTTAATGTGTACAATGTTCTCTTGGTTCTGCCCCCTTAGCTCAGCATCAGATCCTGTAATTTATTCTTTGCTTCTCTAGAATCTGACCATTTATGACTACTTATAGAACAATAGTATTGCATAACCTTCATATACCATACCTTTTCAGTCCAATTGATAGGCATCCCCTCAATTTCCAATTCTTTGCCACTTCAAAAAGAGTGGCTAGGAATATTTTGAAATTTGTGAAACTTTTCCCACTTTTTATGATTTCTTCTGTATATAGACATGGTATTGGAACTGCTGGGTCAAAGAGTATGATCAGTTTTATTGCTCTTTGGATATAGTTTCACATTACTCTCCAGAATTGTTGGATTAGCTCACAATTCCACCAATAATGCATTAATGTCCCAATCCTCCCACAATCTTTCCAATGCTGAACACTTTTCTTTTTTGTCATCTTAGCCAATCTGATAGGTATGAGGTGATACCTCATAGATGTTTTAATTTGCATTTCTCTAATCAATAATGATTTGTAGCATTTTTTCATATGATTATACATCTTACATTTCTTCATTTGACAACTGTCTGTTCATATCCTTTGACCACTTATCATTTAGAGAATGACTTATTTTATGCAATTCTCTATGTATTTTAGAAATGAGACCTTTATAAGAACCACTAGCTATTAAGATTATTTCCCAACTTTCTGCTTTCCTTTTAATTTTGGCAGCATTGATTTTATTATTGCAAAAACATTTTAATTTAATAAAGTCAAAATATCCATTTTACAATTTATAATGTACTCTATTTCTTGCTTGATCATAAATTTATCCCCTTTCCATAGATCTCTCAGAGAAAGTATTTTTTGGTCTGTTAATTGATCTATGCAGTTGCAATTTATATCTAAATTCTGTACCCATTTTGGCCTTATTTTAGTATTGGGTATGAGATGTGGGTCTATGCCTAGATTTTGCCTTACTATTTTCCAGTTTTCCTAACAATTTTTTATCAAAAACTGAATTCTTATCACAGAACCCAAAGTCTTTGAGTCTGTCAAATAGATTAATCATTTATTTTTGTTTCTTTTGAACATATCCTAATCCACTGATCCATTGCCCTATTTCTTATCCAGTCCAGGCAGTTTTGATGGCTGCCACTTTATAGTATAGTTTTGGATCTAAAAGAGCCAGGTCACCTTCCTTTACATTTTTTTTTCTTCAGTTCCCTTGATATTCTTGACCTTTTGTTGCTCCAGATGAAATTTGTTACTATTTTTTCTAGTTCAGGAAATAATTGGTTGTTTGATTGGTATGGCACTGAATAAGTAATTTAATCTGGGTTGCAAACGGTTAATTGACTTGCTCAGGGTCACACAACTGTAAGTGTCTGAGGCCAGATTTGATCTCAGATCTTCCTGAATGACAGCCCTGGCCTAAGGATTTAGACCTTACTAAATATTCTAATATTTTAGAGGATTCAAGTATCTAAATCTTTATCAGTTATTTTAAAATAAATGAAAATGAAAATTCTGTGCAGAGTTTTGACTGAAAGATAAAAACTTGAGGGTAGATGTCAATGAGCTACTCTAATAACCACTTGGTAGAGAAAAGGACAAAGAGCTAGGAAATTAAGGCAGTGGAAAAACTATTTAATTTACAATTCTATCTAGGACTGCTCTATAGGTGACATGACCACCAAAAACTTTCTAAGCCATTGATTGTTCTGAGATATGGCCATTTATTCCATTCTTGGTGTTGTATATCACTTTGTATATATATATATGATACTATATGTACTATACTGTAAATCTTAAGATAAACTAAGAGCAGCTCAGCTGATCCCATGTTCATGATGCTAAATCATTCAATGGAAGTTCCTTCCCATGTTCCATCAACATGTGTTTTTCCCCTTACATGCAAAGATATTTTTCATAAAAAATAGGCATAATCATTAATCTCCACTTCTTACATTGGTTTCTATATATTATTTTCAAAACTGTCCTACTTATCTCTGCTTCCCTTTGAACTTTGTTCTCTTTCCTTTTGTGCATTAAAAAAAGAAAAATTCCAGTGGTCTTATTTTTTGACATCAGTATCACTAGCTTCCTCCTCATTAAAAAGTAAGAATAGAAGGGAAAAAACACACCTTGTATCAAATAAGCAAAGACACATAATGATCACTTTCAGAAATTTCTTTTTATGTATATTAAGCCCTTCTCCTTCTCTTAGGAGGTGAGTAATATGCTTCATTTCTAGGTCTTCTAATGATATGATTAGTCATTATATTGATCTAAGTTCTTAAGTCTTTCTAAGTCATTTTTCTTGAGCTTTATTGCCTTTGCACAACTGGTTCTCCTGCTGCCTTTCATTTCACATTGCATCAGTTTGTATTATACAAAACTCTTTGCAAGATTCTCATTTACCAATATTATTCCCAGTAATATTTCAATGTATACAAATAACCATAGTGGTTTTTTTTTTTTTTAGCTATGCTACAACTGATGGGCAACAACCTCTCTTAGATTCTAGTTCTTTTCTTTCTTTTCAAGCTCTCATTGACTTTTGTTTGCCCTCAGCAGCAGGGGTAAGGATATGACAAAAAAACATTCTCATCATATATGTGGAAACACTTGAACTCACTGTCTCCCAGCACCTTAGTATCCTAACACAATAGTTGACTTAGAATATCCTTCTGTGATAACTCCTTTCCACTTGCTTTCTTTCACTTACCACCTCTTGGTACTATAGGCCAAAACTTGTGTTGAGGATGAGGAAGGGGTCCCAATATGCTCTCTCCTTCTCATTTTATTCTAGATCTCATAGGATCATCATCTATAGCTGGAAGGGACAACAGTCACTAAACTCTAATTACCTCATTTTTCAGTTGAGGAAACTAAGACTCAGGGAAGTTGCCTATGATCACACTGTAATTTTCAGATGTGGAATTTGAACCTATTTCTTATGGTAGCTATGTATCATGATGTCTCCTATGGTTTCAGCTATTTCAGGTTATAGTTTATGGCTATATCTTCAGCTCTTACTAGCAGGTTATACAGTACACAGCAGTTAGACACACAGCCTTTTCAATTCATGCCATTGCATATGGGTTGCTTCTATTCATAGCTGTGCCCTTCCTTACGTCAGGGCAAAGGCCTATGAAATTTTATCTAGCATCACACACTGTCATGGTTTTCTTTTGCCTCACAGAGAGGAAAAGTCCATTTTTGCCTTATAGAGAGGAGAATTCCCCTCCCTGACTTCTTTCCCAGGATGTCATCGAGAAAATTGTCTTCATTTTATGATTAAACATCCACAGAAACTGGTAACAACCAAATTAATAAATTTCATTTTTATGATGCTTCTTTTTTCAAACTTAAATTATTCTTTTGGAAATAATAATGACCCTGAGATATTAATGGGGAAAGAACTTTTACCAGGATTTTACAAATGGAGTGAAGTAATTTGCTCAAGGTCAGATGGTAAACTAGCAGAAAAACCAGGACCAGAACCCAGGTCTTCAAATTCCTCCTTACAGTCAATAGGCTCCCATTGCTGATTCTCTTTATCTGTTTGCAGAAGGCTCAAGAAGCTACATTAAGTTACATAAAAGTTTGGTGAACCAAAGTCATTTAGTTGATCTAAACTTGAAAACCAAAATTGAAACTAGGGTTGGGGCAACTGAGATTTTGAACCAAAGTACAAAAATTTTAAAGGCACTGGCTGCTTTTTAGGGATGTAGTAATGGCTGTTTGACTTTTCTATTTTTAAAAAGAAAACTACCAGATGATAGAAAACTACCACTTCTTTTTCCTGTTGGTTGAATTCTAGATGAGCTCTTCCCCATTCTGCCATTGCCCCATCTTCCCTTCCCACTCATTTTTCCCTCTAGTAGTAGTTTCAAAATGACTCCAATGACCTTATAGGAACTTTTGTCAAAAGTTACAATCTTTTCCCACCATAGGAGTCACTGAAATTTTATCAAAAGGTTGATTTTTGATAATGATTTTTCTTGAGGTTTGCCCTTGGCATGTTTTGTGGTGCTGAAATTGTTATGGATCTACAGGAATCACAATTTTATGATGAAGATTAAGAATCTAATTTCCTCATCTATTAAATAGGGGTTTACCTAAAACCTTATTTCTGTGCAATAAAGATGAACTCCTAGATGATTACAAAGCATTTAGATTGCATCAGGGACTAGGAGGTACCATATAAATAACAGTCATCATTGTGGTATCTTCCAAAATGCCAAAATCTGGCAGGGATAAATGATCATACATTAGACAATGTGATCTATATAAGTATACCCTGATGAATGAATGTTCTCCAGAACTGGCTCAGTGGTTGGCCATGCTATCTGCATTATAGCAGCCACTTAGCGAACAAGGTACATGCACTTAGAATGAAAGTCATAAATTTCCATGAGATATCAGTGGGGAACTGGTGCAACCATAAATTCTGTGGAGAGATTCATTTCCCCTTGAGATCATGGAGAAGCAGGACAATGGACTGGTTGAATGAGGAGGTCACTCTAGTAAATGGAGCAGGTTTACCACTCAGCATGTAAATTGCATGACCCTGCCAATAGTCCCTGTCCTTTGTCAATACCTTCTCCTGCCTTTCAGTAGAGAATATGTCTGAGCTAAAAGTCACAAAAATATTTAATTCCACGCTAAAGGAAAGTATTGAGGAAATCAGGGCAGGGTTAGTCTTTATGAGTATATAGAAGAGGCAAATGCCTAGCATCTAGACTTGAGAAGTACTTAGTTAGCATTGTCCCTTGCTAAAAATGCCTCCCCCCTCTACAACCTGTCACAATGGTTGAATTGTACAATTATAAATTCATTCCTTTGGGTCCTGACAGCTTTTAAGACCACAAGAGTCTTTTATTAAAATGCAAATTGGAGGGGCAATATCTTAAGCTGTTGACAGCTCACACCTTACCAGGGTGTACTATATGGCCTCTAAGGTCCATTCCAAATTTGAAATTCTTCAGATTCTGTAATTAATCGACAGCCAAAAGCAAGGCCCTGTGGGAATGGACCTCACAGGACTGGGAACTCAAAGCATCAGTACAGGAGAAGAGCACAGAAATAGAAGAGAGAAGATAGCAAAGATTCACTTGGCCCACTCCTCCATTTTTACCTGAGATCTGAACCTAGCTGAAAAATATTTAAACCATCAAAGCAGCTCATACAATGAATTTATATTTGACAACTTCTCTGGAATAACTAAAGAATAATAATACTAGATAACATACTATCCACTAGGTACTATATACTAGGTATTATGTTATTATCAAATGTGATCTTACAGAAATCCATCCATACTAGATTTTTTTCTTATAGAAACATAGCATTGAGGGGGGCTAGGTGGCACAGTGGATAGAGCACCAGCCCTGGAGTCAGGATGATCTGAGTTCAGATCTGACCCCAGACACTTAATAATTGCCTTGCTGTGTGGCCTTGGGCAAGCCACTTTAACCCCATTGCCTTGCAAAAAAAGAAAAAGAAACATAGAGTCAGAAAGAGTCTTAGTGATCATCCTACCCACTTGACTCATTTTATAAATAAGGAAATTAAAGACCAGAAAGGTAGTATAGGGCAAAGTAGAGTGTGGCCCCAAGATGTTTTGGGGGTAAGAATATTTGTACTTTTATTCTTGTTATAACTTTTAAATAAATGTCCTCTTGTAAAAACTAATTGATATTAGTTGGTCAATTGAAAATGGAGTCCTAATTATACTGGCCCACAAAATTAAGCAAGCAAAACTGGAATGGAATTGTGAGTTGATAGCATTAGAGAAAAGATGCTTAATCACCCCAAGAAACCTAAGGTATATCAAGATAGTTATAAGGTAGCTAGATTAATCCTTGTTTAATAAACTCACAGTATTCATTATATAGTTACTAAGAAACCACTGAATACTTACAATATAGTAGGTACTGGAAAAAATACAAAGTTGAGATGAAAAGTTAAGTACCCTATGTTATAGTGGACAGAGCAGTACCTTTGCTCAAGAGAAATCTTGGTTTGATTCTTACTCCAGAACTTCCTGGCTGGTGACTATGGAAAGTCCCTTAAACTTCTCAGATTCATTTTCTACAAAATGAAAAAATAGCTATACCCTCTGAAGAAATGTAGAAAGGATCAAATAAGAGAATATATTTACATGCTTATCAGATCCTAAAATGAAGACCATGTCTTATTATTAAGATACAACCTTTTGGGGCGGCTAGGTGGCATAGTGGATAAAGCACCAGCCTTGGAGTCAGGAGTACCTGGGTTCAAATCCGGTCTCAGACACTTAATAATTACCTAGCTGTATGGCCTTGGGCAAGCCACTTAACCCCATTTGCCTTGCAAAAACCTAAAAAAAAGATATAACCTTTCTCTTCAAAGAGCCATATACTCTTATAAAGGGGCAAGACCCTAAAATGCATAATTATAATACACTATGTCATACAATAGTGACCCACAAATGTGCCACAATCTCAAAAGAAGAAAGGCCATCATCAACTGGGTGTAACAGGCAATTAGATCATGCAGTGGATAGAGCATTGTCCTTGGAGTCAGAAGGACAGGAGTTTGAATCCAGTCTCAGCCACTTGAAAGTTACTAGCTGTGTGATCTTGGGCAAGTCACTTAACCCTAATTACCTCTCATCCAAAGCCATCTCCAGTCATCCTGATTCATATCTGGCCACTGGACCCAGATGACTCTGGAGGAGACAGTGAGACTTGTCATAGTCCTCCTTCATTGAAATCCAATTCATGCACTCATCATGGCATCAGCTCCCTGATGTCATAGTCTTCTTCAAAAGTGGACAAACATTATTATGGAGGGGGTGACTTTCCAAGTGAGCTTTAATAATAGGGTAAGAATTCAAAAAGTAAGAAGGAGAGAGGTAACTCTATGCCTAGTGAGTAGTCTAAGCAAAAACTCTAAGGGAGACAGATCAAGTTAATGGTTCTGAGGATTTGTCTGGCATGTACAGTACATGGAGGGAAATAATATAATTGTGAAAAGGTAAAGATATGAAGAGTCTTAAATGCCAGACAAAGGAATTTTGCCTTAACTTAGGAATCAACAGAGAATCACTAAAGAATTTTGAGCAGAGAAATGAAATTACTAGACTAATATGAAAGAAAGGTTATTCTCACAGTGATATGAAGGATGCCTTAGAAGACAAGAAAAGTAAAGGTAGAAAAACCTACTAAGGAACTTTTATAAGGTGATGATAGTCACAAACTAAGTTAATAGAGGCAGTTGGGTGAGTAGATAGAGCCCTGCATCTGGAGTCAGGAAGAACTGGATTCAAATGCGGCCTCAGAAATTCACTAGCTGTGTGACTGGGCAAATCACTTAACCTCTGTTTGCCTTAATCGACCATATAGGAAATGGAAAAAGCACTCTAGTATCCTTGCCCAAAAACCTCCAAAATGGGGTCATGAAGAATCAGATGTGGTTACAAATACTGAACAACAACAACATGACAATAAGAGGTGATTCAATATAGGGCCAAGAAAGTGAAAAAAGAAACAAGGAGACTTATTTGAGAATTATTACAATGTGAGTATATAGCTCAGACCTGATGGGAAATGATTAGAAAGTGAGAGAAAAAAATACAACAGTAAACTCCATATTATAAAGTCAGGAGACTGGGAAGGTGGTGGTATCAAAAATGGAAGCAGTCATCAATGAGGGAAGACTATGTCTAGGGGTCAAATCAATTTGATTGGTTTCAGACAATTTGAGCTAGAAATCTGGAAGGCAATTGAAACTCTGCCTAAAGTTCAAAAAAGAGGGCAGAAATGGAGGAAAAGATCTGTTACTCATCTGCATCAATATAATAGTAGAAACTATGGGGTTGAAAGAAATTGCTGAGAGTAAGTGTCTGATAAGAAAGATGAGAAGACCAAGGATAATCATAAAGATGGAATGTCACAAACAGTTCATGGACTTGCAAAGATAGTCAAAATCTATAGATTAGAGTGTTCAGTGTTGCTTTTGAATTAACTAATATGCATTTACTTATATTAGTACATACTGCAGTTAAGAATCCAAAGGGGGGGGGGGTGGAGCCAAGATGGCCATCTGAGAGCAGGAATTTCTTGAACTTCTGTCACTTCTGAGCAAAAATATGAGAAGGGTCCAAAAGTAGTAGCAGGAAATGAAAGAACAGTGAGAGAAAGATCTAGAGTATCAAAAGAATAAACATGTAGATGGAAAAGAGACCACTTTCAAGTGTCTTCTTCAGTATATCAGAAACAGCTAGGTAGTATTGTGTATAAAGTGCTAAGCCTGAAGTCAGGAAGACCTGAGTTCAAATACAGCCTCAGATAAATACTAGCTGTGTGACCTTGGACACGTCACTTACTTGCTGTCTGCCTCAGTTTCCTCAACTATAGAATAGGAATACTAGCACCTACCACACAGAGTTGTTGTAAGGATAAATAAGATATTTTTAAAAAGTGTAGTTCAGTGTCTGGCATAGAAAAGATGCTATAAATATTTATTCCTTCCCCCTTTCCCTTTTCTACATCCTATATGATAAATTCAGTATGTCCTTTAATGTTATCATTATAGTAATATTTTTTAAGATGTGAAGAATCACAAAAGACTCATATGTGTGCCACTAACTCTTCTTGTCACCTGGAACAAATTGTTTTACCTTCTAGACCTCAGTTTTCTGACCTGTGAAATGAGATAATTGGATTGGTTCAATAAACAAAAATTAGATAATATGTTAGATAATGATGTTAGTTTAATGAGAGTTTTGATTTTATATGTGGGGATATATTCAGGATATGGGTTGAACAAAAGCATAAAGATAAGAGATAGAGTTGAGTGAAACAAAAAAAAAACAAAAAAGGTTAGTTTAGCTAGATGGTAGAGTATGGGAAAGAGAAATAATGTGTATTAATGCTGGACTCATTGGTAGGGTCAGTTTATGTTGGACTTTAAAAGTTAAAAATTTGTTTTAACTTGAGAAATGGGAAGCCACCAGAATTGGTTCAGTATAGGAATAATATGGTCAGTGTATAGAAGGGACTGGAATAGGGAGAGACTTGAGGAAGGGAGATCAGTTGCAAGCTGTTGCAATATAACATGGAAAGATAAGTCAAGGGAAAAATGCATTTTTTTTTTTTTTAGGTTATGGATTAGTAAATTTTAAAACTCTTTTTCATCTTAGACTCATATCTGACCACTCACCATACTTCCTAGATATTGGCCCAAGCCTTAGTCACAAACAACATCTATTATAAAGATTAAAGTTTTACAAGTGACTATATAACCTAAGTTCTTCAAGATCGTGCTGTATGCAAAGACCAAACTTTGTAGTGACTTCCACATTTAGAAATATCATATGCCCGTCAATGGATCAATGGATAATTGATTCAACTTGATAAATTTGTAGCTAAAAGAAACTTGAGATGTCTACTCTTGTGGTAGAGGAAGAATCTATTACTATTTCAAAGAAAAATGAACTGTCACATAGAGTTCATGGAATTGCAAAGATAGTCAAAATCTATAGATTAGAATTTTCAGTGCTTCCTTTGAATTAACTAACACTCATTTGCTTATATTAGTACACATTGCAGTTAAGAATCCTCCAAAAAACTCCGAAAGCCATCAAATTATGACTCTAGGCAAAATTTAGAGGGGCAGAACCCATAGAAAGATTGAATGATACAACTTTCCTAGTCCAAGACAACTTAGAAGATCTACAGGAAAGGTCTCTTTCACCAGAATGCAGGGGTTAGAAAGAGCCACAGCAGAGCTGGGCCCCAGAGTAGCCAGGCTGGAGTAAACCTGCTCCAGTTATCCAGGAACAGCTCTTGGGCACCTGGGTCCCTGGCAGAGGAGGCAGTTTCCAGACCACCTGGCCCAGGGAACACTGGGGATGGCTTGAAGGAGTAGTGAGAGAATGAGCACAGAACCCCAGCCAGCACCAGCCTCAGAGCAGCCTTGCAGTGGAAACCTGTGATGGGAACCCAAGGAGTCACCCAACACTTCCAGAGTGCTCCACCTACAGATAGTAAGGGGATGGGGGGAGACTGCAGAGGGGGCAGGACTCTGCTGCCTTGCCCACACTCTCAGATCCAGGTTGCAGTCTGGGCCCCCATACCATGGAGGAAAGCAGGAAGCCTCCTCACAACTCCAGGACAGAAAGGAGGGCTTCTGGTGATCCACAGACCGAAGCACAGGTAAGAGAGCAGAGTCTCTCATAAGACCTTGGAGGAATTTATGTCCCTATGCAGTGCCCCCCCCCCAAAAACCTAAAGCCTTAGAAATGTGGTAAATCAGTCATAAGCTGAAGAAATGAGCAAATAATAGAAAAAGAAGAAGCTGACCATAGAAAATTACCTTGGTCCCACGGAGGATCAAAATACACACTCGGGAGATGACAAAGTCAAAGCTTCTATATCCCAAACCTCCAAGAGAAATAGGAAATAGACTCAGGCTTTGGACAAGCTCAGAAAAGACTTTGAAAAACAAGTAAGGGAGATAGAGGAAAAATTGGGAAGAGAAATGAGAGCGATGCAGGTAAATGATGAAAACTAAGTCAATAGCTTAATAAAAGAAATACAAAGAAAATCTGAAGAAAATAACACATTAAAAACCAGTTTAGAAGGGGAAGCTAGGTGGTGGTGAAAGTGGATAGAGTACTGGCCCTGGAGTCAGGAGGACCTCAGTTCAAATCCAGTCTCAGACACATAATAATTACCTATGTAGCCTTGGGCAAGTCACTTAACCCCATTGCCTTGCCCCCCCCCAAAAAAAAAACCCAGTTTAGGCCAAATGGAAACAACCCAAAAAGCAAATAAGGAGAAGAATGCCTTACAAAGCAGAATTGGCCAGCTGGAAAAGGAGATAAAAAAAAAGCTCTCTGAAGAAAACAACTCCTTCAAATGTAAAGGAAGCTGATGACTTTGTGAGAAATAAAGAAACAATTAAACAATACCAAAAGAATGAAAAATTAGAATAAAATATGAAATATCTCACAGGAAAAACATTGACCTAAAAAACAAATTCAAGAGAGATAATTTAAAAATTATTGGGCTCTCTGAATGTCATGACCAGGAAAAAAGCCTAGGCTTCATTTTTCAAGAACTAATGCACCAAGGGGTGGCTAGGTTGTGCAGTGGATAGAGCACCAGCCCTGGAGTCAGGAGTACGAGTTCAAATTCAACCTCAGAACTTAATAATTACCTAGCTGTGTGGTCTTGGGCAAGCCACTTAACCTCATCACCTTGCAAAAACAAAAAAAAAGAAATAATGCACTAAAATTGCCCTGAGATCCTAGAAGCAGAGGGTAAAATAGAAATTGAGGGAATTCATCCATCATCTCCTGAAAGAGATCCCAAAAGATAAACTCCCCAGAATAATATAACAAAATTCTAACACTCCTAAGTCAAAGAGAAAATATTACAAGCTGCCAGAAACAAACAATTCAACTACCATGGCTCTACAGTCAGGATTACACAGTATTTGACAGTGTCTGCATTAAAGACTCATAGGGCTTGGAATATGATATTCCAAAAGGCAAAAGAGCTTGGAGTACAACCAAGAATCAACTACCCAGAAAAACTGAACATCCTCCTTCAGGGGAAAAGATGGACTTTCAATGAAACAGTGAACTTTCAAATTTTCCTGTTGAAATGACCAGAGTTGAATAGCAAGTTTGATCTCCAAGTACAGGACTCAGTTAAACCATAGAGAGGGTGGATGAGAAGGACTAATTATGAGGAACTTAATGATGCTAAACTGTATGTATTTCTGCATGGGAAGAAGATATTGATAACTCATATGAACTTTCTCATTTATATGGGCAGTTAGAAGGATCATATATGGACAAAGGCATGGAAGAGTGTTGAATATAATGGCATAATATAGTCTAAAGATGGAGTCAATGGGTGATAAAGGAAAGTACTGGGAGAAAAGTAAAAGAGAGGCAGAATGGGCAAAGATATTTTACAGAAAAGAGTCAAGAAAAAGTTTTGGCAATGGAGCAGAAGCAGGGGAAGGTAAAGGGAATGAGTGAGCTTTCATTCTCATCAGATATAGCTCATAGAGGAAATAACATAGACACTCAGTAGGGTACAGAAATCTGTCTTACCCTGGGGGGAAAATGAGAGGAAAGGGTTGGGATAAGCAGGATGGGGAAGGGGAGGGGGGTAGTGGGTGACAGAAGAGAGGGAAGATCATAGGAGAGGGTACTCAGATACAAAATGCTTCTGAACAAAGACAGTGAAAGGAGAGAGAGAGAGAGAGAGAGAGTAGAATAAATGAGAGTGTGGAGGAATAGAATTCAGGGAAATATAGCTAGTAAAAGCGACTGTGGGGAAAGATACTGAAGCAACTTCTCCGGTGGACTGATGACAAAGAAGGCAATTCATCCCAGAGACAGAGTTGATGGAATCTGAACAAAGACTGAAGTATACTTTTTTTTCTCTCACTTCCTTTCTCTTGAGGTTTCTATCTTTTTGGGGGGGGTATGTTTACTTTTACAGCAAGATTATTATAATAATATAAAATAAATAAACTATTAAAAATGAAATGAAATAAAATGAAATGAAAAAAAAAAGAATCCAAAGCAGGAAATGAAAAGTGCAGGGGTGGGAGTGGGGGGGTGGGGGGGTGTCACAGCTGCATCTGGACCTGTTGTAGGGAGATGTCATTGTCCCTCAGAGTCCTGTTTTAATTCTTCCCTTCTATGTTCATTTTTCTTTCACAGAATTGTTTTATTAATATATATTTCTAAGCTTAGACTAGAAAATAAAACAATGTCACCAAGACATCTCTAGGGAAGACTAGTTTTCTTAAAGATATCATTTTTAAGCCAAGAATGTTTGGAGCCAAAGAGGGCAGCTCTCAGTCCACTCCAGCTGCTCTGCCGACTTCCATCTGAGAGGCTAGAGCCTCCTTAGATTGTAAATTCACAGTTATTAGTTGTTTGTTTAGGTGATCTATAAAAAGGATTTGATAGTTCTCAGCAAACTTGAATGCAGCCTAAATCACCAAAATCATCTTGTCTCAAATTTTTGGAAACCTCAGTTACCATTGGAAGATGAGGGTTTAAGTTTTGGGGGCTTTTTTATTTTATTTCTGTTTTTTTAGGAAATACTATGTGTATTCTGCAAACATTTGGGGACAAGATATAGAAACTGGAAAATATAATAAAGTTATCTTCCTAAATGAACTTGCAATGATTAATCCCAAGCATCATTCAGAAAAATATGAAAAGAAATTATAAATTATGAAGCTACAATGTAAATAAATAGTCAACTCAAAAATTAGTCATACTTGATTAGGGAGGAAAAATTTTATACCAGATATGCTAATGATTGTGATTCAAAAGGTAGTTGTCCTAAAGTTAAGAAGTAAGGTTTAGCAAAACAAGAATTACAATTCTTGTCTTTAGAACTAAATAAATACATTATCAACACATCAATCCTGAAAAAAGACCATTCCATGGACTACTTTCAGTATTAAGGAATTTTTCTTTATATCAAGCCAAGGCCTCTCCACAATTTTATCCAATGTTCTAATCTCTAATCAAGTAGAAGAAATCTAACTGTACTAGACATATTAATGTGCTCTCTCCTTTATATTCATTCTAAACACCAAGCCTATTCTTATGGCATACCCCCAATTTGGTACACTGATATAACATTCTTCCTTCAACCTATCTAGCATTTTCCATTCCATTCTACATGTAACAACACTTCATCCCCCTCTCTCCATGTCTTTGCATTGACTTTCCTCCATGCCTGAAATGTATACTTTCTCATCCCCTAACTCTTGGAATCCCATATTTCCTTCAAGACTCATTTCAAACATCATTTTATACATGAGGTTGTTCCAGGTATGTTAGTGCCTCATTGTTTATTTTGAATATATTATTTGTGCATGTTTGTACGAACGTTACCTTCTCAGATCAAATGAAATGATGAAGGTCCTGATATTATTTTTATATTTGTTTTTGTAGCTCCAGCACAACCTCATTTTTTTTCAAAAGGGATGAAGTGGGGAAGAAAATGATTTTCTATTCATTAAAAAAATTAAATTTGATTTTTAAAAAGTAGAATGAATGTTCCTTTAAGACTTCAAATAATATTATAAAATAATTATCATTAAAGCTATTTTTAGGCAACTAGGTGGTACAGTGGGTAGAGCACCAGTCCTGGAGGCAAGAGGACCTGCATTCAAATTTGACTGACCTCAGACACTTAATAATTGTGACCTTAGACAAGTCACTTAACTCCATTGCCTTAAATATATATATATATATATAAAAATTTAAACTTTTTAAAGTTTTTTCTCCATTCTTTATTTTTCCAATTATAAGCAAAGATAATATTCAGCATTCATCCCTTTGCAAGTTTTTGAGTTCCACATTTTTCTGCTAACCTCCCTTCCCATCCCCCCACCCCATGATAGCAAACAGGCTGATATAGGTTGCCATGTACAATTGTGTTTAACATATTTCCATATTAGGCATATTGTAAAAGAAGAATTAGAACTAACGGGGGGGGGGGGAGCATCATGAGAAAGAAAGAAACAACTTGAAAGGAATTTTTAAAAGTGAACATAGTATACTTTGTCCTGTATTCAGATTCTATAATTTTTCTCTGGATGAGGATGGTATTTTCCATAACAGGTCCCTCAGGATTGTCTTTGATCATAGAACTGCTGAGAAGAGTTGCAACATCACAGTTGATTATCTCACAATGTTGCTGTAAATGTGCATAATGTTCTTTTGGTTCTACTCACTTTACTCAACATCAGTTCATGCAAGTCTTTACAGGCTTTTCCAAAGTTTGTCTGCTCATAATTTCTTACCAAAATAGTATTCCATAGTATTCATTGACCATAACTTATTCAGCCAATTGGTAGACATTCCCTCAATTTCCAGTTCTTTGCCACCACAAAAAGAACTACATTAAATATTTTTATACTGTGGACATTTCCCCTTTTTATAATCTTTGGAGTATAGACCTAATAGTGGTATTACGAATCAAAGAGTATACACAGTTTCATGGGCCTTTGTATATAATTCCAAATTGGTTGACTTAGTTCACAACCAACAGTACATTATTGTCCAAGTCTTCCAACATCCTCTCCAATCCTTTCCTTTACTTTCATTTTAACCAGTCTAATAGATATGAGGTATCTCAGAGTTATTTTAATTTGCACTTCTCTGACCTCTAAAGATTTGGAGCATTTTTTCATATGACTATAAATAACTGTTTCTTCAACTGAAAACTGCCTGTTCATATCCTTTGACCATTTATAACTGGATATGACTTGTATTCTTATAAATTCAACTCAGTTCTCTATCTATTTTATAATTGAGTTTACAAACAACTTCTGTGAAAAGTGTTTCCCAACTTTCTGCATTCCTTCTAATCTTTATTGCATTGGTTTTATTTGTACAAAAACTTATTCTTTCTCTCTATCTTCTCTTCCCCCTTATTTGTACTTTTCTTTCTCCTTCCCCCTTCTCTCTCCTCACCAATGTTTTGCTTTTGACTGCTGCCTGCCTCACACTATAATCCTTTCCCCTATTCCCTCGTACTTCCCATAGGGTAGGATAAATTTCTAAACTCAATTGGGAATAATCATTGCCTCTTTGAGTTGAATCTGATGAGAGTAAGATTTATTCAGTGCTTACACTCCCCCTATTTTCCCTATAAGTCCTTTATACCTCTTCAAGTGATGTTAATTCTTCTAATGCCTGCATCTTCTACAGTATAATCCTTTTTTCAAATGTTTTATACATGTCTTATACCCATACTCTCTGTCAAAGTATACTCCTTTAAACTGTCCTGATAGAAGTCAAATTTCAAGAGCCATAAACACTATCACATCATGATCAATTTAACACACATCTCTGGGTACTCTCCTTTCAGTTGTCCCAATAGAAATATAACCCTCATGAGGTAGAGTACTATCACATCTTGATCAATTTATACACATATTATCTGTCTAATAATGTTGCTTTAAACCATCTTAAGAGAAATAAAATTCTCAAAAGTTGCAAGGATTGGCTTCCTGTTTTGTCTTATTGAGTAACTTTTTCCCTTAGTCTTATTAACTAACATTTTTTTCTTTCTATTTACATTTTTATACATCTCTTGGGTCTTGTATTTGAAGTTCAAATTTTCAGTTCGGTTCTGGTCTTTTTATCAAGTAAATTTGAAAGTTCCCTGTTTTGTTGAAATTCCATCTTTTCCCCTGAAAGAATAGCTGAATTTTGCAGGACAGTTGATTTTTGGTTGTAATGTACTCCTTTGCCCTCCAAAATATCATATTCATGCCCTCCAATCCTTTATAATTGAAATTGATAAGTCCTAGGTGTTATTGACTGTGGCTCCCTAGTATTTAAATTGCTTCTTTTTGACAACTTGCATTATTTTGTCCTTTAGATGAGAATTCTAAAATTGGTACAATATTCCCTGGAGTTTTTATTTTGGGATCTCTTTCTGGGGGTGATCAATAGATTCTTTCAAGGACTGGTCTCTGGCTTATCAGTTGCCTATGGCATTACCTATGGTGTTTCAGGTGCTAGGAGTTTGTTCCCTGCCTTAGGATAACCCAAACTTGTTCCACCTGTTGCCAGTGTTCCTGGGACTTCTGAGCTGGAGTTGTAACCCTCACAGTTGGCCTGCTACACTATTGGCTGTTGAGCCCAGACCTGTAGCCCAAGAGATTCCCACTGGCTTTCCAGCTCCCTTGCCTACACTAGTCTGTATTCCCCTTTAACCCACGTGAGACAAACATTCATTGAAGTTCTTCTAAGATATCTTGAGTTGAGAAATTTTTCTTTGTCATTTTTGTGGATTCTGTCCCCTTAGGGTCTATTTATTCATTTAAAGTTGTTTCAGGAAAAGCTCTGGGAGCTTCCTGACTTCACACTGCCATCTTTCTCTGCCCCAGACCTGATTATTTGATATGCTGTTAAAAATTACAATAAAGATAAGTGGAACAGACATATAACTAAGCCTCAGACGCAACCAAATTCAATAACTGAATATTCAATACATGCAACATAAATTACTTTGGAACGAACCCCTTTCTTGCTAAGAACTGCTGGAAAAACTAGAAAACAGATCAGTAGAAATTAGATTTCTATCAGCTCTTTATGCCATGTATATCACAATAAACTCAAAATGAATACACGATTTGAGTATAAAAGTTCACTTCATAAAAAAATTTAAACAAGTACTTTTCCTAACTGACTAATGGATAAATATTGAACAAAACAAGGAATAAAAGTGATTAATAATATAAAATAATTAATTGTGAATACATGGATTTTATATAAATAAAATTTATTCAGCTAGGATAAAATGGAAGTTATCAACTGAGAAAAAAATCACTGCAATTAATTATCTTAAAGAAGCTGATATCAAGATGTAAAGAAGCTTAAAACAATAATATAAAAATAAGCCATTTCACAAATAAATGCTACAAAAATGAGCAATTATTTTTAAAATTTTTTAATTTTTATTAACAACTATATGAAACATTTTTCCATCACTAATAATAAATGTAATTAGGAAATAACTGGAACATTTCACCTCACACCTAACAAGTTGTCAAATATGTCAAGAGATGGAAATAGTAAACGTTGGAAGACCATGGAAAGAGAGAACTTCACTATTACTGAAGCTATGAAAAGAGCCAACAATTCCGAAAAAGTAATTTGTAATCATTCTTATTTTTAAGTTATGTTTACATCTTTTAACAAAGAGAAACTACTACTATACAAATATCTCAGGAAGGTCGAAGAAAGAAATAAGTTCCCATAAACATAAAATCTTTCCCCTTAGTGGGTTTGTGGTAGTAAAAGAATGAGAAACAAAGTAAAACTTATGAATAGGGTAATGGCTTGAGCAATTTTGGTACATAGATATAATAGAATAATACATCCATATGGTGAATATGAACTATTTTTAAAATTATAGAGAAATATGAATTTATGCAAAGTGAAGTAAGCAGAATCAGGAAAGCAATATATATAGAGATTTTGAAAATGTAAACCAAAGGAAAAAAAATCACACAGAAAAGGTCACAATTAAAATGGCCAAGTTTAACTTTGGACAAGAAGCATCTCCCTCCCTTCTTTATAGAGGCAAGGAACTATGTGCATGCAATACTGCACCAAGTGCCAGAAATGGTTGATATACTGATAAACTTTTCAAGTTAGAATCCAAATGATGTAAAAAGAATCTAACTAATATGACAAAACATAGTAACAAAAATTGTCAGATTAAGTAATCAAAAGTGAATTTATTCTCCCACAATATTTTAATGTGTACAGAAATTCCATGTCACAATATGTATAGTATAGCCATGTCATCATAGAAAAGAACCTAGGAAGATGGAAATACTAGGAATATTTCTTTTTTAGTTGATATTTTATTTTATTCTTCTAATTACATGCTATTACCGGTAGTTTTTCAACATTCATATTTAATTGATATTTTATCTTATTTTTCCAATTACATCTAGGAATATTTCTAAGAAAAGGGATTAATAACCATATAATATTAGAAGTGATGTCAGGAGTGTTAAAGACCTGTAATAAAATTTGGAAAAATTTTCTCTTTTAATCTTTCTTAGAAGAAATGACTGTGGGTCAGTTAGGTGCCACAGGATAGTGCACTGACCCTGGAGTCAGGAGGACCTGAGTTCAAATTTAGCCTCAGACACTTAATAATTACCTATCTGTGTGACCTTGGGCAAATCACTTAACCTCACTGCCTTGAAAAAACCAAAAACAAAATGACTCAAAGGGATTATATTCAGAAATGGTGATTTAAAAATAAAAAAGTGATCAAGAAAAATATTTGAAAAAAATTTTAAAAATATGAAATAAATTGGAAAAACAGTGAGTCTGGAAAAGAATATTCCCTACTAAACCAAAGCATTTAAAAGTAATTAAAAGTAATTAAAATGAAACTGGAATAAAAACAGGAAAGAAATGAAAATGTCAGCATTTGTATAACAAACTATTTTCATTATCAATTATAATGAAACCATCATACTTGAATTTTAACACCTCAATCCCTAATGTATAACTGAACAACTGGAAATAGTAACTCAAGAAGATGAAGACAAAAATAGTGAAAAGAGACCAAATCAAATTCAAAAAGAAGAAACAATGCTGGAATAAATATCATTTTCAAAGCATGAACTGTCAAGATATTTGAAAGAATATATTATCAAAAGATTCAAAATATTATAGAGTTGGGGAAAGTATCACAAATTTTAAAAATATTTTTTTCTTCTCCAAATTAAGATTTTACAATTAAAAGTAAGTTGCGGCTACATATATCAAGGGCCTCAGGGGCATCTAGAAATCAATAAGACACTTAAAGAAATCAACACAATACCAGTCAATGTAAACTTTTAGCATTGTGAAATGGATGATCATAACAGATTTAGAAGGTCTCCTTACAAAACTCCATGTACTATTAATAAACACAGGATCCCACCACCCTAAGGGCACTATTGAAATATTAAAACTCCCTGTCAATCAAGAGAAATAAGATTGACAAAGATTCTCAGAGTCCTTGATAAATAGTTCAAAAATCTACTGAAATACTTTTGGAGCATGAGATATAATTTCATTAACTTATAGGGAAAAAATCAATTTGTATATACCTTTAGAGTTTTCAATTGTAACCAAAAGTGAATTGAATTCAGAAGGACCTTATGAAATGATTTAAATCTAAGAGTGCAATGATATGCATAAAGAGCAACATTTGCACAAACTTAGCTACCAATATGTTGATTTTTTGAAAGTATCAAATACATGAATGAGTCATATGGATTGATTTATGAAACTGAAATGATTTACCTTATGATAGCTTTTTAGGACCATGGAATTACCAATTGAAATTATATAAGGGTTAAACCTAGGAAGTCCATAATTACTGATCAAGTAAATGGTTGGTACCAAGCAGGTGCAAAAGGGCACCTGAAGAGCAAAATGAGCAGAACCAAGAGAATATTATATACAATGACAACAATATTGCATCAAGAACATATTTGAATGAATAAATCATATTTGGACTATTATAAATATGCAAATATAAATGACTCATAAAGAAGATGCTATCTGCATACAGGAAAAAACTAATAGAGCATGTATAGAATGATTATATATATATATAATATATAACATATATACATATATGCACACACAAGTATTTGTATCTAATAGTAGCCTTCTCTAGTAGCCTTCTCTAGGGGGAGGGCGGAGGGAAGAAAAAGGAGGGGGAAATAAAGTTACCTAATAATTATATATCTAAAATGAATAGAAAATTTTATACAATAGATTTGTCATTTCATGTACAATCATCTTTTTTCTATTCTCTCTTATGAAAATACTTCTTTTAGTTCATAAATTCAACAGAAAATGAAAAAATAAAAATCCTGAACATTAGACAACTGGATTTTAAGGATCCTATTGTTGAGTTGATATCTTGGCCAGTTCTGTGTAATTCTTAGGAATTCGAGAAATCAACTGAGCAATTAATTGATTGAGTTATGATCAACTTGAAATGGAGTTCAGCAGAATGAGCACCACTCATTTGGAAATCAATACCACAAGAAGCCAAGAAATATTCTGACAAATCAGAAAGACAAATACCACACCTGTTAGAAATGCTTTGGTGAGAATGGCACTGTCTACTAATGCAAGTTAAACCATCAGAGAATATGAAGTGAAATAACATGTTAGTGCTTGTGTACCACTGCTATACTCTAATAAAATTGTAAAATGAATTTTGCAATTATCAGGAAAAACTTCACACTATTTTTAAGCAAAGATATCCTCCATTTAATATTAAACAATAACATGTTAAAGATCACCACAAGGAAATTATACTGAATGAAATAAGACTGAACATTGAGTTATTACTAAAATCCAAAGAGCAAAAAACTTGCAGAAGATACTAAAAATCTTTACTTACAACCTCCAGAAGTGCTCACTAAAATGAAATAAATGAGTAAAGAATAATGATAATGTCTTGAATGCTTTTGAAAAGGAAATAATACTTAGCAAGAATTTCAAAAAGCTCCTTTTGAAATTGAGGACAAAAATCTAACAGACAAATTAGAATCCAACTGATGATATAAAAAGAATACCATTAATGCAGCAAAACAAATTAACTCAAAAACAACAGGTAGCACATAAAACTAATATGATTGAATTCATTCTCCTAGAATATTTTTAGTATGTATAATCATTCAAAGATCTGTATACAACAATATAAGCTGTGACAGTGTATCATAGGAAAAAACCATGGGACAGAAGGTGGAAATATCTAGGAATATTCCTAGAAAAGACATTAAATACTACAATGTTAGAAGTGACTCTAAAAAAGTATTGAATACCTTATTAATGACATTGAAATATAACAAGAATATCTATGCAGTATCTGGGGTACAAAGTTCGCATATCATATTTCTTAACTTAAAGTCAATGAAATAGGACAAAAACACACACACACGCTGGAATTTGAAAAAGATATCCATAAAAGTCTCAATACCTCTAAACATTAAGTAAACATAAAAGGTAAAATGATAGAAGGAGATATAATAGTTTAAAGAACAAAATAATTCAATATCAATCAAAAACTAAATTACAGGAAACCTGAGAAATACATAATTAGCTTATAAAGAAAACCTGATAGAATAAAGATATGGAAAATTTTCTTGTCATATATATATATATATCTCAAAACAAACTAATCAAATAGTTAATAAACTCAAGAAAAGCTGGCATAGAATCAAACATGAAAAGGAAAGTAAACACTAATATAATGAAAGAATAGTTAAATCAGAGTTATGAGTATAATCCTAGCTTCTTTGCAAAACTGAGAATTGAGAAGTGGCAGAGTCAGATAATATAATTATTTGTGAAGACTTTTAACAATTTCACATAAATTGTTAGTATAATATGTTGTTAGTATCCTTACTGATGCAAGCCTGATCCCAAATTTTTCTTAACAGAAGATACCAGATGTTTATAACTAAGCTATAAGAAAACTCATTTTGTCATCACCAGTTGTCTTGACTTATGTCTTGCCACTGGACTACAATGACTGATGGAGATAGTAAAGTTGATGACTTTCCACAGCTCTACCACTTAAATCCTATCCACTGAGAAGCCATCACCCTCATTATGCCATTTGTCCTCTTCAAGAATGAAGGACAAACATTGATCTAAGTAGAAGTTTCCTCCTTCTCTCTTCTCTCTTTCTCCTCCTCTTCTTCCCCCTCTCCTTCCCCCTCCTTTGTCAACAAACATTGTATAAATACTTCTGTTCTGCTCTTGACATTTCTCTTCATCCAGAATTGGTTGTCAGGAAGCAAACATCATGTTGACCATTCCTCAGCTCTCTCTGAAACCTCACTGGCCACAAGTAAATCAGCCTTTATTAATCCTTTTATTGAGGAAGACTCTGGCAAGAATATTCAGTAATGACTAAGAGACAGAAAGACAGACAGACAAGCAGGCAGACAGACAGGAAGACTATAGTCAGAGGCAGAGACAGATTGAGTCACAGAAACAGAAATCTCCCTGAGATTGTTACAGAACAGCCTGGATAGACAATGGAGATATCCTTGGGGATTAACCTCCTCTTGACATAAAACAAAGTACCAGGTGCTATGCCACACAAAGCCTCTTCTTCAGTTGGAAATTTGACTAGAGAAGGATTGACCTCGACCTAAAGTAAAGAGTCAATGAATTCAGACAGTCTGTTGAGAACACTATGGGAGTGTTTCAGTCCATCTTTCCAGGATTATGTTCTTATCACTAATCAATGTGGGTCTATCAACAATGAGTAGGACTCATTGTTATACCATTGTTATGAGTCCATAAATAGCTTTCAGGACATCATAAAAGTTTGGATTGTTACTATATGCATAAACCTGCATTTCATCTATCTTCAGAATCCTGCATCTCTCCAATCTTCAATTACCCTTTACTTTTGATAGATTTAAATGCTGCCTTCATTGAGAGGTACAGACTATCCTACTAGTAAATTCTGTGGAATTCCCATTTTTCTTTTAGCAACTTCTGAATTTTTCCCTCATTTTCATCCAACCAGTCTTGATATTTGTCAGTGTTCTGGTCCAGATGAGTAAATACAGTACTGTGTACCAAATCTCTGAAAACTTCCCATTCTTTTTCTGATCCATTGTTGCCAAGATTGTATTGATTCAGCTTTTCCTCCAAGTTAGCAGCAAATTGTTCATGATAGGAAAAACACTCTAATATTTGACATTAAATTTTTGGTAGCTATCTTGCCTTGAGGTTGTTGCTTTTCTTGAATGGGAAGGTTTAGCTTAGAGAGGATAAATCTATGATCAGTCCCACACTTGCTACCACATATCAACTTTGTCATTCTCACTTCCTATATGTCTCTTCTCTTTACAATAACATAATCTATTAAATGCCAATGTTTGCTGCAAAGGTGAAAACATGAAGTTTTATTTTTGCCTAAGTAAATGGAAGACAGTGTTGGTCATGAGAAAGTCATGAGACATACAAGTCTTTAGTAGTAAGTGACCATTGTTGTTGCTGCTTCCAATGCCAATATTTCCAAAATTTACCTGTTATGTCTGTTAATCTGTGATTAGTCTGGCATTAGAGTAACTCAGAATTATAAGTTTGTCCTTGTTAGGGCACATTGATGATGAGATCTGTAGGTCTTCATAAAATTTTTCTTTGACTTTAACAGGATCTGTCATAGTGGGAACATACACACTGATGATGTTGGTGTGGTGCTTTCCTGCAAATGGCATCCACATTGTAATGAACTTGTTGCTTAGAAGCTTACAAGCTTCTAAACACTCCACAGTGCCTGTTTTTGCCACCTTCATGGCCTAACGGAACAAATTTGTCCATATTTACCCACTCCACAAGGGGATGTCTTCACATGCTTGGGATTGATGGCACCTAACTCACTGATAGAACTGTGGTCTGGCAGTTACTCTCAACCAGGTTTGGCCTTCTCTAAAAACAAAAATGGTCAAAAAGCATGCTATAGCTTTTCAGAGCCACAATTGAAACTTGGGTGGCAAGTAGACCTCAAAGGTAGAAAGCAGCCCTGAAATGAACTTGGCATCCTAAAACAGAGATAGTTATGAGGTACTAATCTTTCTTGACCCCTGTGCATGAAAAAGATGTACAAAGCACACTAAAAATATCACCTTAAATGGAGTTGATCAAATGTAAAACTTCCTTTAATTGTAGAATTGGGCACATTGAAAAGGGGATGAGGGAAGGAAGAGAACAAAAGTTTACTGAAGAAAATAATTCCTTAAAAATTAGAATTGGCCAAGTGAAAACTCATAACTCTGAGTCATCAAGAAATAAAACTGTCAAAAGAAGTTTTTTAAAATAGAAGAAAATATGAAATATTTTTATTAGAAAAACAACTGACCTGGAAAATTGATCAAGAAGAGATCATTTAAGAAAATACCTGAAAATGTTGCTCAAAGAAAGAGCCAGAAAATCATTTTTCAAGAAATTATCAAAAATATTGTCCAGATATCCTAGAATCAGAGGATAAAATAGAAATGATCACCACTTGAAAGAAATTCCAAAATAAAAACTCCCAGGAATTTCATAACCAAATTTCAGAGATCCTAAGTCAAAGAGAAAATATAGTGTAGCAACAGTCAAGATCAGATAAGATTTAGTAGCTATCATAGTAAAGAAAAAGAGGACTCTGAATATGAAATTTTAGAAGAAAAAAAGAGAGGATTACAACCAAGAAAAATCTACCCAGAAAAACAAAGTATAATATTTTAAGGATTTTAAGTATTCAATTTGAAGAGAGAATATAGAAATGAGGAAATTATTTTGTAATAGGGCAACTAGGTGGCACAGTGGATAGAGCACTGGCCTTGGATTCAAGAGTTTAGAGTTCGAATCCAGGCTCAGACACTTGTCACTTACTAGCTGTGTGACCTTAGACATATCACTTAACCCTGATTGCCCCCAGGGTCATCTCTAGTTATCCTGATTCATATATGACCATGAGACCCAGGTGGCACTACATGAGAAACTGAAGTTGGTGATTTAGCACAGCACCCCCTTACTCAAATTCAATTCATATGCTTGTCATGTCATTACCTCCATGATGTGGTCTTCTTTGACAATGAAGGACAAAAAACATTATTTTGTTATGATGTAAAAAAATGGACAGGTAAGAGAGATGCCCTGAAAGAAACAAAAAGGGAGAAGAATGAGGAAAATTATCTTACAGATAGTTCACCTGGAAAAGCTTTTTAATAGAGGAGGAAATGATGAGAGAATGAAGATGAGAAATGCTTGAACCTCATTCATATCTAAATTGATTCAAAGTGGGGAAAATATTTCTACACACTCAACCAGTTATAGAAATTTATCTTATTTAACAGGGAAGTATAATTTTCAAACTACATGAAATAAACAAATCAGAAATCTTTCAAAATATAAAAAACTATAAAAAGAAATTAAAATAATGTGGGAATAAATGAGATGTATCTGTCATCCAATTTGCTATACAAAGTATTGAATTTTTCCCAAAGATGCTTTTAGTACACACACACACACACACACACACATATTATATATGTATATATATATATATATATATACAGAAAATGAATTTTATTGCTTCTTTTATTATTAAAAGTAGTCATTTTATCCACTTCTGCAATATTACACCAATCATTAAATATATAGGAGAAATAATAAGATAGAGACATCCTCAAACTTTACTATCCTAACTCTATCCAAAAGGAAGGATAAGAATGATATAACAATAACAATGTCAACAATACAGAGGCTTTAGAATCAAAGAAATCAAAGGACTGAGAGATAAAGAGGAACAATGTGGAAATTTTCTGTTCTATATGGCCATGAAAAGTCCAACTCAACAGAAATGCAATTTGGCTCAAATCTATTTCCTATCAGTAATAAAATGAAGGAAGGTTCTTTTAAGAGAGTAACTGAAACTCCAGCTATTTTGTAAAACTGGAAGATAGTAAATCCAGATAAGATTCATTATTATTCATTCAAACACTTCACAATCATATATAAATTACTAGCAAAATATTTTATCAGATATGCCTTAGGCACAAGTTCAATCCAATCATTCTTCAGAGAAGGCATCATAACAAAATATAAGAACACCAATGACTCCTCAAAATATAAGTTAATTATATGTTTATGCAATTCACATGCAAAATATTTGTGACTTGCTTAACTTTCAAAATTCCAAATGCACAATAAGATAATATACTGACTGAAGAAAGAGGGAATGGTGTCAAAAAGTATTAGTATCTGAAAGAGAAACACACTATTGATTTAGTCAATTTTGAACAAGCCACCCAAAATTATAGTAACATTTATACTCTTTATACAGAGCTTAAAACAAAGGGTCAAATTGAATGACTGAATGGAAGTGATACTAAAAGTACCTTGGTCTGCTCCAGGCAAGACACTTTAGACTACAGCTATGAAAGAGGAAACTGTGATTATTTCCTGGCTTCATTAAATCAAAAATAAATGAGGAGATCACGTTTAAAGTAACACCTGAATAATACTCATCTTAATAAACACTCTCAGAATTGCAAAATGAATCATTAGATTTGTAAAGCATCCTAACAAAAATCCGTATAATATTATTAAAAAACAAAGTCTATTCCCCTAAAACAGCTTGCTCATCAAAAAAAGGACAAGGACTGATTACATTCTCAGAGCACTGTACAAAACTAAGGTAGTTAAGAGAAAAACTTTTCAGAACAAACAGGTACAGTTTACTGAATAATAGTAAAGGGTAATATCAGGAACATACCTTTCTATTTGTTAAGACAGAACCAAAAAAATGGAGTATATGAAACAACTAACATCCTGGAGTGGAATAAAAAGGCCTCTAAGGGCAACATCATATGAAATTAATCAAGAAAATATCAACAAAGAAACATCAGGCAAATGCATAAGTCATGCAAATTTGTTTATAGAAATAAAAGAGTTAACAAAGGCAATTTTAGGTCCAGGACAGTACCAGAAATTACATAAAAATAAAGTTATACAAAGAAAGGTTGGATTTACTGTTGCAATGAGAAGGAAAATAGTAAAAATTATATAGAATATCACTGCAAGATGCAAAATTTTATTATCGATCCAAAACCTCATAAGACAAAACTTAGTAGCTAGAATTATACATCACAAGTTATACATCAGAATCATTTTATAAACCAAGAAAAAAAATCCTGTGCTTCAAATGTAAAAAAATAAAAAATATAGGACAATTCAATAAATATTCTGTAATGAAATAGTAATGTTTTTACAGGAAGAATTGTCACTTGGCCACAGTATTGTTGTCTACAATCATGATTGCACCTCATATATATATATATAGTCAGATTGTACGTAAGAACTTGATCTCAAAATTATTAATAGATATTGCCTTACCAAATACTCAACCTCCAAGTTGCTTTGAAAGAAAAGCCTTCAAAATATAGAGACTCAGCAAAAGAAATCAAAGCCATCTGGAAACAAGTTGAGGTACATATCATTCCTGTCATACTGTCTGCTACTATTCTGTCCTGAAGATGCTTTCAGTGAGTTTATGAAAGATGATCACACATCCCAATTCTTGTATTCAGTTACAAAAGGCAATCTTTTACTAACTAAATGTGAGTCTGCCAAACATTAAATATAAAAGAAAAATAACCCAGAGTAGCTTGTCCTAGGACTATTTCCATATGAACCCAAAGAAAACAAGTGAGAAAAATTAGAGAATAATAATCACAGTAATTTACATTTATGCTTTATTTTGAGGTTTGCACATTTATGCACACACGTTTGTATGGCTAGATATATATGGATACATACATATATAAACTTATTTTATGCAGACAACAACTTGTATTTATATACATAGAAAACTTCAAGGAAAGTCAAACCATCTAGTCAAATCCCTTCATTTTTCTGATGGAGGAAACAAACCCTGAGGAATCAATTGACTTATACAGAATCACATTGCAGGTTAGTATTGTCAAAAGAGTATGATTTCTATATTCATTAATATATGTGTAATGAATTTAATAATTGTTTAGTTAATAGACTTTTAATTTGAAGGCTCTAGGCCTGGGAAAACAGTGAAAACAAAGTAACAGAAATCATCTATTGATCATTACAGGTCCTACCCTGAACTGTACTTGCCTGTGTTAAGTCAAGTGTATTTTAATATAATCCGAAGCTATACCATCAGCCCAGTTATTCCCACAGGACTCTTACTTGCTTGGTCCTGAGTGATATAATCATTGTATTGTCTTGCATGGTGGGCTTGTCCTGAGAATATCATTCAAGCTCCAAATCAGATCTTCTATGATCCACCTTTTATGATAGCATATATAATATCTGGATCCACAACAACAAGAAGTTACAAGGAATGGAATAATTCCATGATTTCCAAATTGGTTCCTTGCAAAGTAATTAAAAAAACTTCTATCTGCTTTACTCTGTCTCTGCCCTGCTTTATCATTCTCAGACTAGAGAGGCTTAGTAAAAACTTAGTAGTATCAAACACAGAATTTGAACTCATCTTCATTCCAAGACCAGTCCTCTATCCATTATGCTAGATATCTAGGCATGGAAATAGAGACCTGACAGTCTATTGATTCCAAAGCTATTGCTACCTCCAGCATAGCCAAGAAAAATTCAAAGGGATTATGGAACCTCAGTGGTGTGTGCCAATATGTTAATCCCAGCTATCCTATGGTACCATAATAGTTCTTTTCAAGTGTCTATTGTTTTTTCTAATTATATTATGACTAGTGATTCATGTATCCTTTGCCAATAATAGTCTATCTCAATTTACAATCTGCCCATAGAAAATGACACTCTAGTACTGGTGGTGAAAGTTCATGGAATGAGTTTAATCCATCCCAAACACACAAAATTCAGTGTGTCATGATGGAAACATCAATCACAAAAGGATTACATCAGTTTCCCAAGGCATCCTTGCCAGCAACTGTACTATACCATCCAAACTGAGCCAAGCTGGCCTGGTTCTACTTATCAGAAAAGATCAAACACACAGGAAGAAATGAATCACTTAGAGATAATTTCTAGTGAGTAGAGCACACTCAAAAGATTGACAAGGCTAAAGACCAAAGTTCTTTGGCAATAGAAGGTGAGCAAGAACAGGCAGTTTCTTTTCCACTGCCTTTCCCCTCAAGTCTAATCTGACAGGAATCCTTCAGCCAGGGGATCACTATAAGGTTTGTAAAGAAATATTAGTGGAGTCTGGTTTGTGGATTTCATAGACCAGATGAGGTAATTTGTCCAATACAGCTTCCAGATAGTAAATTTCAAAATAAGATATACAATAGAGTCATAAGTTAATATTTCTTGATACTTTTAAATGTCTTTTTGATGGACTGATGGGTTGCTGGATAAGTGGTTGAATTAATGTGCTCTAATTAACACTTTCTCACCATGTGAGACTCCAGTACAGTACAAATTTTCCTATAGTCAGTCCAGTGAAACAATTCAATTTCTTGGAGCTTTCCTTTATTTTATGATACAATTGAAGTGCCATTGGAGTACTCTATCATTACTATTTGTTGCTCTCAAGAATTACCAACTTTTTTGTTTATGTCTTCATAAATTTTATACATCTTTTTTTGATAATACACTGCAGGCTACTAATACCCAAGGTATGTCACCATATTGTCCTTTGGATGCCCTGAAAGTTTGTATCCTTGCAGAACTATGATTCACATTCTTATCCCATCAATGAAAATATCAGTGTTTGTTTATTAAGATGACTTTTATTTCAAGAAGTTTTGAGTCATTAAAAATGCTTTTGCATTTCTCAAATGCAAAGCAGACTCATTTGTTCTTCTTACTTAATTCAGAGGCCAGTTCATTGTCCTCCCACAGTTTACAATTATTTCTTCCACATCACAGGGGTTAGGGGCCCAGTGCCTCTGCGATCTGGAAAATCCATGTAAAATTTTTTGACCTTCCTTTCATACCAGAGAGGAAGTTTGATTTTCTTTGTCTTTTATGGGATGTTTACAGTACTTTATTTGTAAAATTTTGGTTAAGTAGTTGATCTGTGTTATCTGCTGGTTTTCAAGGGTCATCTGTGGCTTCAGCAAAACTTCCCCCAAAATTTCCATTTAATTACTCATGGCAATCTGCAATAAATCAAAACCACAATGGGGAACGTCATGATGTAGAAGGGATAACTATATAACCTTGATAATCAAAATTCGTGCAATTTCATTTCCTAATCTGACCAAAAGGCATTTTCCACTTAGTTTTTCTATGCAAATTAATATTACAGTAACAAAAAGACCTTTCTAATGAGAAGGAGGCATACTTGGGCCAGTTACTTGGTTTAATGTAATCTGTCTTGATTTGAATCATGTCTGAATATAGTACTCAAGGTGGTGTAAGTGACCTTGCAGTGTGGCCTATAAAGATTTTTGGGAGTGAAGAGAAACTACTCTTCCATAATTGGTATTAGTATCAGAATGGTAGGTAAATCTTAGTAGTAATGTACTTTGCTTTGTATAACCTCCCTCAATTGGATGTTATTGCTTTTTCAGTCATGATGATGGACTTAATCTGGTCCATCCACACTCTTTTGCCCAATAATCCACATGATCAATAATGTGTTTTGGTGTCCAAAAAATCTTAATGCCATTTCAAGCTGTTAGAACAGTAAAGTGAAATAAGTCTGCTTTTCTGGATCTCATAAACATCAGATTATAATCAACTGGGTTAATTAGTCACACCTCTAAATTTCAAAAGTCACATGTTATTAACCTGAAATTAGAGTACTCTTGCTAGGTTTCACTAGTGGAAGACGAAATTCTGAACTCTACAGTTGTACAATAAAGAAAACAAAATGTTTAAATGGAATACCATTTAGGATTATCTACAGAGTTTCAGCTAGTTTCCCTACCCAATGGAACAGTATATGTGTGTATATATATATATATATATATATATATATATATATATATATATATGTATATATATGTATATATATATATATATATGTGTGTGTGTGTGTGTGTGTGTGTGTGTATAAACAGATATATGTATACATATATATGTAAATGCATACTAAGTCCGGCAGGTCAAACACAAAAGAAATACCATCACATTTGATCTCAAATACCAAATACTCAATAGGAAACTCTGAGTTCCTCATATTTCACACATCAGTTAAATTGTTCAGCGATGGTCAAATCCTGACTTATGAATAACTATTTCATCTTCCATGGGGAGCAAAAGATTCTGGCTTCTGGAGACCCAGACAGGTTGCTTAATTATCATTGGGACACTGTGGCACTGATGTTTAACATGAAATGAATATAAATATTATGAGTCTCTCTCATCTTAAAATAATTTACAGGGACTTTGCAATTATGGTAGGTCCTGGTTTGTTTTGCCTTGCATCACTTTACAGGCATACTTATCAAGAGACCAAACAAAGAGCTATAAATCGCTCATATCCTTGGTAGTCTCATATAGCACTGGCTCCCATGTGGTCTATGAAGGGGTCACTTGGTGAAAAGCCAACCTGCCAGACCTCCCTCCTTTGTTGCTTTTTTTAATTTCCTCTTTCCCTTACTTTATTCTCAGAGATGCTATATCTTTAAATAAAAGCCAACGTGCATCTTTACAGGGAATTTCATTTTAAGTAAAATGTTCTTGGACCCCCCAAAAAAGCCTTTTCTTGATAACTTGCCTGGAGTTCTTGGCTCAGAGTATTGGCCTGTGTCCCACTTTGTTCAGATTCATACAATCGGTTACTTTCAGACAACTAGTCAATGGCAGCACAGCCAAACAAAAAAGGGAAAGGGCTCATTGACTCTTTTTCTCAAGGCTCCCTATTTACAGTAGATGAGCTTCATCTGCTTTTGAGAGATGATCCCTCTCTATTTGATGGCTGACTCCTTTCAGTGCTAGAAGTATTCTCTCTACACACCGGGGCTTTGTGATCAAGGTTTGCCATTTTAGGGGGCCAATTTCATATTTCACCAATGTTCTCCCATCCTCATTTGTAGTTGTCTCATTCCACTTTCTTCATAATCATTTGAATCAGTGATTTCTTTTTTGTCCTGCATTATTAGATATTCATTGTGTTTTGTCATATAGCCACAGGGCTCCATCAAAACTAACAGGTATCCTACCTGATGTATGGCAATAGTTTAAATTGTGTCTCCTTATTGATTTATGACCAAAATTTCTATTTCCCTCTTGCAGAGACAATGTCCTTTCTGTATTTTGTTAGGCATCAAGTATAACATTTATGTATTTATTATTTCTCTTTTACTTCCTTTTTTCTTTTTAACACTGAAAGTCTTCTGGTGATGCTACATGCCTGCAAGCCAAGGAATACCACAATCTCCAGAAGATCAAAATTGGAAGTGACATGAAAAGTAATGGAGACACACATGATAGGCATATGTAACCTTTACCATATTGCCAACAAGAATGTATACACAAGTAGGTTCAATAATATCAAGTCATATTTTACTTTCCTCATAAGCTGATATATATCAATTGTGATAAAGCATGTAAACTTTAAAGCGTTATAGAAATTTAATTTCTTGTCATTATTGCAATAATGGATCAAGAGGGATGGAGAAAAACAGCACACATGCTAAAACAGTAACCATGAAGAAAAGGCTCTAGATCAGAAAAATGTCAAATTCACCATCTATAGGCCATGCAGTTCATAATAACCAAGAATGTGGTAGAACCAAGTTAAGATAAGACATAACTAACAATATTTACTAACATATATAATAGGATATAGATAATACAAATTTGTGTTTTTCTAAGTCAATGTGTATCTGAGGAAAATATTTGGCTACAGTGGTTTCTACTTGAGTTTGAAACCACTGATTGAAAAGATGTTCTCCATAAAAGTTGTAGAGGCCATTTGGGGAAGCATAGTCAAGATTCTCATAGAATGAAAAGACATGGATGATGGGTAATCATTGGCATTGCTTACCTACTTTGATAAGATTATAAATTCATTGATGATTACATTTTATATACTATGAAAATCCTTACAGGAAACAAACTATATTCCTTTTACTTGCGTCTCCCCCCCCCAAAAAAAGAACTATGAAATGGATATTTCTAATGCAATTAGAACTTGATATAGTGCCTTACAGACATGCAAAAACATACACATATATATCTGCATGTATGTATATATCAACAAATATTCACATATCATGCAATTGAGTGAGTATGTATGTATGTATGTATTGTGTATTTAGGTCAAGATCTAGAATTTTATCAGTTTGCGGAAGCCAGATATGGAAACTTCCTCTACTCATGTATCTATCTATAATTTAAGAGTTTTGGAGATTTCCTGGGGGCACTGAGAGGAATAGGGGCTTGTGGTTATACAACTTCAGTAATATATGTCAGTTAGAGCCTTATGCTGAGTCTTCTTGATCTGAGGTACAGTATGCCATCCACTAGAGCAAGCACTGCATGTAATTTGGTCTTTAATAAATGTTTGTTAAATTGTTGAAATTAAATTATTGGAAATTAAATATTTTTAAATTCAAGACTAAGAATTTATTTTATTCAATCTTCATTTGAGAATAATAAATAAGAGAATGACTCAAACATATTCTAAATAGTGCCTATATATATACATATGTATATATAAATATAGATATATAGATATATATACTGAGTAAGATATAGCCAAGAATTTTTAAAATGCATTCAAACTCCTTTGTAACAATCAATTTTAAAGGATAGAGCATATCCAATTTGTATTTGTTGGCTCATCATATTGTATTAGACTTTTATCAGAGTTAGTTAAATACATTTGTTGGAGGATAGAGGCATTGATATGATCAATGTTACACCTTAAATAAAGGGAATAAATAGTCACATAATTATATTGCCTCCCAGTGTGGAGTGACCTCATCAATGAAGGTACAGGGCTCTCTGAGCAAAGCAGAATTGAAGTAGTTCAAAAGAAACACTAGATGTGCAAATTTAGAGAACTCACTTCAAATGTTCACATGGCCTATTTGTGCCTGACTTGTGTTACAGCATTCTGAGCTCATACTGGTCAGCCATAATTGGACACACTGTAATTTGACTATCATTTTGTCCCTCTTTGAGAAGGAAAGACAACAACCACTTTTTTGTAATGAATAAGCTAAACCTTTTATGTAGTGGCATTAACTCTTTAGGTAGGGTTAACTTCATGTAAGTGGATCTGAATAGCCAGACCAACTTCTGTGTTAAAAAGGAAAAGCTCAGAGATCCAGCTCTACAGACCTTTAGAAATTGGAGCTCAGGCCATACTTGAAAAAACATTTGACTTTAACAGGTCAGAGTTGAGATCAATGAAAAGTCAGTAAAATACCCAAATAAAGTACTTGAATATAATTCTTGAATAGATTCCAGAGATGGTAGGCATTTATTCCTAGTCTCTTCTTTAAGATGATAGTGATCAAGATTTGTTTTTAAAATATTTTTTGGTTCTTGATATAAAACTATGATCAGTCCTAATTTCCTTGTGTGTGGAGGGTTGAGGAGAAGAATAGAAAGCAGTTCTACTGCAATGGAGTGAGCCAGTGAATGTGTTGTCACGTACAGAAATTAAACAGGACATAAGGTTGAACCTTAGATCAAAACTGTAAGTTTTTTTGTTTTTGTTTTTCCCAGCTGGAGGTTAATCAGATTTAGAGTCATATGGTTTTGATTTGATTAATAATTTCTATAAGCTCTTTAAATTGTAAAAAAGATTAACTGTAGTAAATCTGTTCACTTTCCCTGAGCTATTCAAAAGTCATGAGTAAGAGACTTAATTGTTTTAAATAGGCTTGTGAAAAGCAGGAGGCAAGTAGCCTCAGAGTTTATGCTCATCTTTCTTACTTTTCTTTTGAAGTTAGTAGTCCCAGTTAGGAGCAAAAAAGAGGCTAAGAGAAATCTCAACCCTAAAGTCAACTAAAGGAAAATTTGGGAAAGAGTGATCATTCCTGCATTCTAAAGGTGAATAACCCTTACTTAGAAAGCGGGGAACACTTCTGTAAACCTGACCCAGGCAATATCACTGTCTGTTTACAAAAAGCATAATAGGTGCCCATTAAGAGAGCATGATTTCAGAGACCAAAATTCACACATATTTAAAATCTCATTAGCAAGGGACTTATACTTAGAGATGAAGATTAAAATGAAATATAAATCTATAGGAAAAGTCACAATTTGATTAAATTCATACTAAATTGTAAATGACTGATAGCAAGCTCCTTCAAAAAAAGGCAGGCTTTGATAGGAGGAGGGAAAAGGATTGAGCACTGGTTGCCTAAAGGAGGAAAGAGGTAAAGAGGTAGTTTTTCCTTTCCCCATAGCCTGGCATATTTTCTTGCACATGCTTATGCTAAATAAATTTCTATTTAGTTGAATTTTTAAAAGGAGTGAATATTTCCAATTACATTTTTTAATGTTATTTATTTTTAGGGTGGCTAGGTGGCACAGTAGATAAAGCACCGGCCCTGGAGTCAGGAGTACCTGGGTTCAAATCTGGTCTCAGACACTTAATAATTACCTAGTTGTGTGGCCTTGGGCAAGCCACTTAACCCCATTTGCCTTGCAAAATCCTAAAAAAATTTATTGATTTTTACAACTGCATGCAATAATTATTTTTTGGTAAGGTTTTGAGTTTCACATTTTCTCTCTCTTCCTCTCCTTCCTTTCCCCCACCCCCTGACAGAACCAATATAATGTAGGCTATATATGTGTATACCATGCTAAATATAGATCCATAGTAATCAAGTTATGAAAGAAGAATCATACCAAAAGGGGAAAAAATTAGAATGAAAAAATAATACATAAGACAGCCTTTAAAAATTAAAGATACTAAAGTTTGGTCTGCAGTTAAACTACATAGTTGCTTCTTTGAATATGGATGGTATTTTCTATTACAAATCTTTTATATTTATCTATTATCCAATTGATTTTTGTACTGTTGAAATGAACAAGTCTATCATAGCTGACCATCACACAATGTAGTGTGTACAACCTTCTAAGTCTGCTCACTGCTGAGTGGACAGCATCAGTTCATAAAAGTCTTTCTAGGTTATTCTGAAGTCCCATCCCTCCTGATTTCTTACAGAACAATAGGGTTCCATTTTATTTATATGCCAGAATTTGTTCAGTCATTCCCCAAATGGTGGACATCTCCTCAGTTTCCAATTCTTTGCCACATGAAAAGAACTGCTATAAGTATTTTTTATATAGGGGTTTTCTACTCTTTTTTTGTAATCTCTTTGAGATACAGATGTAGTAGTGGTATTGCTGGATCAAAGGATAAGCAGTTTCATTGCCCTTTGGGGTTAATTCCAAATTGTTCTCCAGAAGGATTGGATCAGTTCACAACTCCACCAACAATGTATTTGTGTCTCAGTTTTCCCACAGCCCCTCCAACATTGATCATTTTCCTTTTTAGTCAAATCAGTCAATCTGACAGGTGTAAAGTGGTACCTCAGACTTGTTTTAATTTGCATTTCTTTAATCAATAATGATTCATTTTTAAGTAATTAATTTATTTTATATTATTACAATAATCTTGATGTGAGAGTAATTATAAACATCCTCCCCCTCCAAAATGATGAGAAACCTCAATAATAGGATGTTCAGTTTTGCTGGGTAGTTGATTCTTGGTTGCAAATTAAGATCTTTTGCCTTCTGGAATATCATATTCCAAGTCCTATAAGCCCTCAATGTAGATACTCCTAGATCCTGTGTAATCCTGACTATAGAGCCACAGTAGTTGAATTGCTTGTTTCTGGCAGCTTTTGGTATTTTCTTTATGACTTGGGAGTTCTGGGGTTTGGCTATAATATTTCTGGAAGTTTTGGGGGGGATCTGCTTCAGGAGGTGATTGGTTAATTCCTTCAATTTCTATTTTACCCTCTGCTTCTAGGGTCTCAGAGAAATTTTGCTGTATATTTCTTGAAAAATTAAGTCTAGGCTCTTTTCCTGATCATGACTTTCAGGTAGCCCAATAATTTTTAAATTATCTCTACTAGGTCTGTTTTCAAGATCAGTTGTTTTTCCAATGAGATATTTCACATTTTCTTCTAATTTGGGGGATGTTTTGGTAGTTTTTTTTTCTTCCTGAGTTCTCACAAAGTCATCAGTTTCCTTTAGTTCTATTCTGCATTTGAAGGAGTTATTTTCTTCAGAGAGCTTTTTTATCTCCTTTTCCAGATGGCCAAATCTGCTTTTTAAGGCATTCTTCTCCTCATTTGTCTTTTGTGTTGCTTTTTTCCATTTGGTCTAAACTGGTTTTCAACAAATTCTTTTCTTCTGTATTTTTTGTATTTCTCTCACCAAGTTGCTGACTTGGTTTTCATGATTTATCTGTATCGCTCTCATTTCTCCTACCAATTTTTCCTCTACCTCCCTTAATTGCTTTTCAAAATCTTTTTTTGAGCTCATCCATGGTCTGAGCCCATTTTCTATTTCTCTTGGAGGTTTTGGATACAGAAGCTTCAATTTTGTCATGATCTGTGTATGCATTTTGGTCCTCCATGTGGCCAAAATAATTTTCTATGGTCAGATTCTTTTTCTGTTGTTTGCTCATTTCCTCAGTCTATGACTGATTTACTGTGCTTCCAGGACTTTGCGGGGGGAGGGGGTTTGGGACAACCCACAGTGATCTTAATTCCTCCAAGGTCTCTTGCTCTGCCCTGGAACTGTGCCCTGCTCAGCTATGGTATTATGGAAGCACAAATTGCAATCTGAGTGTGGGCAAACAGCTGAGTCCTGCCCCAGGGAGAGCAGAGAGATCTCCGCAGTCTCCCCCACTCCCTTACCAGCTGAGAACTCTGGACATGCTGGCTGACTCTGCCCACTTCTGCTGCAGGTTCTCACTGTAAGGCTGGTCTGAGACCAGAGATCCACTCTGCACTCACTCTAGTGTGGTAGTGTTCTCTCACCACCCATTTGGCTGTTCCCTCTGCTACAGATCTAGTCATCCAGCCTGGCTGTGCTGTGTGGAGGCTGTGGCTGCACTATGCCTTTTATCCAAACCCTGTTCCTGGTGGAACAGACATGTCCCAGAGATCATCTAAGTTGTCTTGGACTAGAAATTTGTATCATTCAGTCTTTCTGTGGGTTCTGCCCCTCTACATTTTGACTAGAGTTATAATTTGATGGCTTTTGGAGTTTGGGGGGAACAAGTTTCCAGGAATTCCTGCCTTCAAGCCACCATCTTGGCTCCACCCCCCATCAATAATCATTTAGAGCATTTTTTTCATGACTGTAGATTGTTTTAATTTCTTCATCAGAAAATTATCTTTTCATATTCTTTGACCATTTATAAATTGGGAGTCCCAATTACATATTAATCTGGTTCCAGAGTGTTGTAGGTTACACATGACCCACAGGCCATGTGCTTGTCTTGCTGATCTAGAACAACCCATACCTGAACTGGAATAATCTATCCACTATACCAAACAAATAGTCATCCAGTCTTTATCTTCAGGATGGGTCTGATTGTTAGAAAGTGTTTTGTTTTTCTTAAATCAAGGCTAAATTGACAAATTCCTATCCATTCCTCCCAGTAATACCTTTGGGTCCAAGAATAAGAAATCTGATCTTTTTCTCACATGAAAGTTTTGCACGTTAATTGAAGAAAACAATCTTCTTTCAAGTCTTCTTTTCTCCATCCTAAACATACCCATTTTTTTTCATCTTCAAATGACAAGATCTCATGTCCTTATTAGTGTCCTTTCTAAACTGTAATCTCAGAACTAAACAGAATATTCCAGGGCAGAGTGTAGGAGAATGACCATTCTCCCAACCTTGGAAACTTGGACTCTATGCCTGATTTAATTCAACCTCAAATTCCTTTAGGTTTTATGTGTGTGTGTGTGTGTGTGTGTGTGTGTGTGTGTGTGTGTGTGTGTGTTTTGGCTGACTAATTTCACTCATATGGAGAAAATTAAATAGCAAAGGTCAAGAACAGATCCCTGGTACCTGCCATCATTCAAAGATAACATTAAACCATTAATGAGTTTTAATCACACAACCAGTTCTGAACCTGCCCAAGCATTTATTATTCAGCATATATTTCTCTTCTACATTCTGTATAGAGAATAGTATGGTTTTTTCATATGTTTTGTTAAAAATCTAGGTAATCTCTATTAACAGCATTTCTCTGACCATGACCTTAATATGTTCTAGAACAATGTTCTAGAAAAGTTGAGCTCATTATCCTATAATGAATAGATTAAAAAAGAAGGAAAGAATAATGACAGGAAAAGCAGTAATGAGAGAAGAAAAGAGTTAAACTTACAATTCTTTTCAAAGTTTTTTCTAACAAATATCATTTGTTGCTGAATTTGTTCCAGCAAAAGAAGTAGATTATCATTTATATTACTTAATCCTTTCCCTCCTTTTCCATATAATTTATTCTGAATGTGCATTGGAAACTTTCTACACTTCACCAATCCAATATCTTTGAGATGAAAAAGAAAAGAAAATCCAAAATATCATTTCATTCCTCTAATTAGATGATGGTGCTTTTCTGCACAGGAAAGGACGTTTTTAGCAGTCAAAGATGCACATATCAGTAAACCTGACATGGAATCAAGGATGACTTGAAATGATCACCAATAAGGATATACTATTGAGCAGTTTTTATCTATTTTGATTAAACCAATAAAGTATGTCATTTTCAGTAAATTGATAGGCTTTAAAAAAAACAGAAAGGGGAGAGGTCATTGTGAATATATACATGCATTGGTACAGATTATCATGCCCATTCCTAAAAGCTGATTCAGTCATTGAGACAGAATAGTCATTAAGGAATTCCTCCCTGCATTAGTGATGTTTCTAAGGACTAATACTCAGGAGAAAGAAATTCTGATTTGGCGTAGCATTGACTTACTCCATGAATAAGTCACTTAACCTCTTGATTTTCTGTTTCCTTCTCTGTGCCATAGAAACTCTAATAATGACCCAATTCCTGGAGCCCCTGTAAGTAGTAACTAATAACATGATTATAAAGGACTCTGGAAAATACCACATAACATACTAGAGAAATACTAAAAAAACTTCATTCTTTTCATAATAGGATCAAAGGGCACTAGTAACCTGCACCCAAAGACACTCCAGCAATTGGAATTGAGCACTAATGGCTGAGGACTAACTTCATTAGCGTATGCCAGATGCCTTTCAAATCTTACCCACAATGCTTCAAATTATTGTATTTCTCATTGTAGTTTAATAAGTTTTCACACTGTTGTGACATCTGACAGGCACTGACTGTGTTGGTAGATGATCCCAAATTTGAACAATTCATTGTTGACTGTAACAAATACCTGTCAATTTCAGACTGACAATTTCTACTTATGTTAAATTAGAAAAAGAAAGATAAAACACCCTCTCCTATGGTATTATGAAAAGAAATAAGGAAACATTTGATATGTGCTTTTCCAAGATGAACAAAACCTAAAGCTTTTGCTTTAACAGCTTCAAAGAAAACAAAGGAATAGAATGGAGCTAATATGAGATCTGATTGATGGTTACCTTAGAAGCCTCTCTACTTTACATATGTGTATATGTGGCTATATACAAAGTAGTATATGCACACTTGGGTACATACATACATTCATATGAATCTAGATTGTTAAATTTGTCTCAACTCTTTCCTACTCTTCCTTTGAATAGGATTAAAAAAAACCTGGACCTCATTATTAATATATAAAGTGAGACAAAAAAATATTTCTGATAAAAAAGAACACCGTCTACTTTTAAACTGAAGAACCCAATTATAAGGTTTCAGCATTTTGATTATCCTTGAATATGTGCAAGGGGAAGCTGAGGTAGATAGCTCATAGAAAACTACAATTCTCTCATGAATGACACATTTTCTTATGTTTTGGAGATTTTGTGACTTTATATTTCATTTACAAATGTTAAAAGCTCTCTCTCCTTCTTGCAAGAACAGTCAACTCTCCTACCTGCAAGATGAGAAGTGATTTGGGCCAAAAGAGAATAGATACATTGGGTGCAATTCTTTTTAAACACCTTTCAATTCCAAGCATGTGTTTTGGGAAGAGTGAGGGCAATCTCATAAGACTAAAAGCTCTCAGAACAAAAGAAATAGCCTTCATCGCTTAAGGTGGAAGATATGGAAATTTTATAGAACCAAGTCTAAAGACAGATTTTATTTCATTCTAATAAATTGACCTTTTCCCAAGGTCTCATGAAGAGAGGTGCTTTGTGGATTAAGTAAATGTAAGAAAAGGAAGCACTAAGAACCCAAACATAAGAAGAGTATCTTGCATTTATGTCATAAATTTAGGCCAGCCAGAATAGCATATGAAGGTTTTTTAGACAGCCTCCATGCTATATAAACAGATATTTTTGCCAACTTTATCTGGACAGGATATCTATCATGAACTTAGTGGCTAATTGCAGAGTGGGCCACTTCAGTCCTGTCAATTTAGACTTTGCCTTGGGATAGTGACTCCTACTAGATGGAAACCAGAAGTGCTTAGGAGATTGATTCTAAGAGGATTCAAATTCTGAGGTTTAAAAAAAATATCTAAATTTGGCATTCTTTAAGATTCATGATTAAATGCATGGGGAATATAAATTGTATAAAGCGTGAGGAGTAGCAAGAAACTACCTCTGGGTTTTTTTAAACCAAATTACTTTAGATTTCAAAGTGCTTAGAATTATTATTTTCCTTACATATCCTTGGCTCCTTTTGTGGACTCTGGGTCATGTTCAAATGTTAGTTTTACTGAAGTGTTTTATGTGACCAAATTAACATCCAACCTGAATTAATGCACACCTTTGTTCTGTGAATTTATAATCCCAGATGTCAGTTAGGTGTTGTATACATTTTAATACCCAATAACATTTCACACCAACGAAATACATAAATTTACAAGGAGCTATGGAGCTCACTTCCTTGAAGTCTAATCAATATTGGCTGCTAGAAGGGTTTTCTAATCACTGAACACCTTCTCCTTCATTACCTCTCTCCCTTGCACCAGTGTTCATGTTTTATCTCTACCTTGCCTTGTCCTGATGCCCCAGTAGGGTAAGATTTGAAAACCCAAGTCTTTCCTATAATACTATAATCCCTCAAACAGCTTTACCTCTCTTTATGTTTAGCTTCTGATGAGGGAAGAGAGAAATAAATCTTTTTCCCTGTGGGTTGTCACATTACCCAGCGTTTTGGGGCCTTCCAGTAGAGGTCTCTAAGCACTCCAGTGCCAAGGCTCAAGATGGCTGAATACAGGGTTCTATTTCATCTTGGCAGGAGAACGGAGTTTCCATAGACAAATTAACATTGTTTCATTTCATTTTGACATCATAATGTCTTTTCCATAGACCTGCACTGACATTTTCATGAAATCATTGCATCCTAATCACGTGAGTAGGGAATTAGCATTGTTACACCAAACATCATGAAAAGTAGTGACAATGCAGATTATTTTTCATATCTACATAGCTTATCCCTGTTAGCATGTCCTGCCTCAAGCAGATAAAATCAAGATTTAACTTATTAAAAAATTTTAAGTTAAGTACAGGTTAACTTTTCTAATTGCTTGATATAGAATATAAAAATAATATATCCATAAATTCATATAGAAATAACTTTATCAACTAAGAATACATTATGGCTATTAATAATACATGAACTGTAATTTTCAGTATTTTATAAATGATTAAAACTGTTAGGGAAATTTCTATGAAAATTCTTAGAATTCAAATAAAAATAAAATGAATAATAATCATAATACTTTGTAAAATGCTTCTAAATATATTACTATACAGAATCACAGAATCCCAATGTGGGAAGGGAGCTCAAAGACCATCCATCTAGCCAAAACTATACCTAACCAAAAATTCTCTGTACAAAATTGTCAACCAGTTATCATTCATCCCCTGTAAACTTCCATTGAGAGTGAACTTACTTTCTCCTTATACAGCAAGTCCCATTCTTGGATATCTCTAACATTAGAAAATTTTTTTTCATGAGCTTAATTAAATCTACCTCTCTATAACTTCCCTCCATTGTTCATTTTGATCTCTGGGGGAAGAATAAGGTTAAAGGCAACGCCTCTTCAACTACGTAAAGACAAGTATCATTCTGTTTTGCCTCCTAATAGATTTTAAGCATATTGAGAGCAGGAATCACAGATCATAGATTTTGGGTCTTAAAGAAAATTTATAAGTTATCTAATCAATCCTAGCACCTATTATATGGATGATAAAGCTTATCATCTGTCCAAGGTCACAGACATATAGTAAGAAAAGAATACAGATTCAAACCCTCCACCTTTTACTCAAAATATGCTAATCATCAGTGGCTATCCCACCATGTCTAGCTCAGTGCCTTTCATATAGAAGGCAGTTAAATAATGCTAGTTGAATGAAAGAATGATTAAATGAAACCCTTATAAGGCCAAGATAAAGATATACAAAGAATTCCAAAAGTTCTAGCAAATTTTAAACTATTAAAGTAAATTCATTATTAATAATATAGTAGTTTATTGCTAATTGGTAGATTTGGGACCAGAACTCAGTTCTTCTAATTCCAAGCCCATTTTTCTTATAAAATATTATGATGCCCACTGTTATTATAAATTTCACTTATGATAATACTAAAAATTAATTTGATCAAGAGAATTTTTAAAAATTTTACTTACTATTTTGCAAACCATAACAATTTCTACAGTGGAAAATCTTATCAAAACTATCTGGCAGTTGAGAAATAATAATTATTTTATAGCTGGTCTCAATCTAGCATTTTAAGACATACAAATCACTTTATATATATTATTTTATTCTAGTTCACAACAATCATGTAAAGTAGGTACTTCTATTTTACAAATGAAGAAATTGAGGCACAGCAAGATTAAGTGGCTTAATTGTAATCAAATTGATCATAAGTGACAGAGTGCCAACTGAACCTATGTCTAGAATATTCTTCTAGTACAGTATAAAAAGTTATAGTCATTCTTTACCTTTTACCATCAAAACCAAAAATGACAGCAGTAACACATCACTTTGCCAAAGTAAAATTTTTCATTTAAAAAATGATATCTTTTTTGGCAGCCTCCCCAAAAGAGCAATGGAACCAGTTCACCCTTCCCTACAAACTAGCTCACTTACTATGAAATAAATGAAGCCAGCATATATTGATATTCCCTCTAGATGAATCTGTAAGGTGATTTTTTTTAAATACCATGGAATACACATAAAGCTGGTGTTTTCACATGTGTTTTCCAGCTGAAAATTTTCCTTTACTTGAATTCTGAGTATATATATAAATGATCAGGATTATCTATCTGATTTTAACAGGGTATGTGAGCATGTGTTCCACATCTATAGCAAAAAAATAAGCTTATCCCATATAAGGAAAGGTGATGGACAAGTCTCTTGGAATGAAAGGTGAATGCATTCTTCAAAGGTCATTCCCACCTAAGTTTATTCTCCACCTGTATAGTGCCTCTTTGGTAGAGTTTCCAGTTCTAACATTCACCATTAACTGTAGCTTTGATAATTTTATCTTGTCCTGCACACAACTCATCAGGAGCTTCTGTTTGCAATAATGGTCACTTAACTACTCATACTTCTGGAAAGTCTTAACAGAATTGACAACATTTTCATATTGATTATAATTGAACATACTGCCACTGGAAAGCTGAATAATAAATAATTGACTACAATATCTAAGAAGGGATGTTTTGCTCTTTGGGGGGGGGTTTCTTTAGATTCTTCTTAAAGCAACAGGAATTTTATTAATGACAGTGAATGTCAATTTGTTATCTATTCCTTGTTTTATTGATTATTTATTAATTATTTTGTCACCAATATAAGTGCCAGAATATTTGATCAATTAATATCTATTGATTAGATCTCCAAAAGAGCAGCCAGATATATCCTCTCATCCCATGCAGATTGGTTTCATGTCCCATCCTGGGAGTCCACTTAATGTGCTAGAGATATTCCTCCAGTCCATTTGCCAGTGGATCACTAATAAAATAATATTAATCAGCAGATTTTTATATAGATTCCTATATAATAACCTAGCTATTATCTAGGAGGTGTTTGAAAGTTAAATCATTCCTCTAAAACCAACTCAGACAATTGTGTGCTTTGAAGCCTCAGGTTTGAAGTAGATTACATTTTATGTGATTTTTAGATCAACTTCCAATCAACCAACACACATTTATTCCCCACCAAGTATTTGCAAAGCAATATACTAGGTACTATACTGGGATAACCAAGAAAAAAATGACTGTCCATATTTTCATATATTTTTAAATATTAGAGGAAACATTGAAAAATGTTTCTTGTGACCTATTGCTATTCCTTCACTTCGTTGAAATTAATAAAGAAAATGAGCGTAAAGTGTTGGATGTTGCCTTGACTGACAGTGACATCATGGTGACATAGCCAATCCCTGGGAATACAACTCCTAGAAGACTAAGCTTTGTAAAGTTCCCTCAGTGTAGCCCAGTGGGTCACAAGAATAGTAGTAATATGCTCCTGAAAGCTTTTGCTTTATATCTCTTTGGAGACTGGATCTGCAATTTTTTTCTTTTAGATTTTTACAAGGCAGTGGGGTTAAGTGATTTTCCAAAGGTCACACAGCTAGGTGTCTGAGGTCAGATTTGAACTCAGGGCCTCCTGACTCCAGGGCCGGTGCTCTCATGGCTCCACCTAGCTGCCCTGCAATTTCTTTGGTATAGCATACACCCATTGAAAAAGTCCTTCTACCAAACTAAATTGACACATGCTCTGAAAATTATAAAGATTTGTCTGAGCACATTGAGAGATTAAGAAAAGGAATAATAATTTATTAAGCACTTTGATAAGGGCTAATCTCATTTGATTCTCACAACAACCCAATGAAACAGGCAGCACTATGATTCATTCCCATATCATAGTTGAGTAAACTAAGCCAGAGGTTGAGTAACATGCCAGGCATCGCTCAGTCAGGAGTATCAGAAGCAATACTTAAACCCAAATCTTCCTCACTCCAAGATCAGCTCTCTGTGTCTTTGCCATTCTTCCCTCTACCCTAGCAAGAATCAACCATGATTCTTATTCATGGTCAAAAAAAATAGATAACTAGGTAGATACATACATGAATATATGCATATATAGATATATATCCATAGATATATAGATATAGATATATATACATACATAGATAGATAGATTTTCATGACTCCAAGATAAGCTTTCTGTGTCCTTTGCCATTCTTCCTAATAACCTAGCAAGAATCAACTATGATTCTTATTCATGGCGAGAGAGAGAGAGAGAGATGAATGAATAAATAAATAAAAATAATGTACATTTAGCACATTCTTGTCATCTTTTTTTTAAAAGACTGTTGTACAGCAAGGAACCAGGGAGTTAAGAATTCTGGAAGTTCTATTTTATCAGCCACAAACATGCTAAAACCCTGGAAGGCCCCATTTCACTCCTCAATCCCCAAACCATGGAATTCAAGTGGGCTCTAAATCTGGCAAATTCCCACCCCAACCAAAGTAACCATACAGGCAAAAAGGGAAAGAGAGCAGAATCCAAGTGGTAAAACAACCACCAGCCTGCCAGCCTAAAGCCTCAAAGTGGTTTGCAATTTACCAACCAAGTGATTATTTGTTACTCTTTTTGCTTCTACTCATGTTTCACTTTTCACATTCACGAGCAATAATTTAGGTTTTTAAATTCCAATGGTTGCTTCAATTACTGGCAGGAGCTGGTTTTTGGCTTTTGAGAGACGTAGTCTCCTCTGCATGTGTGCCCATAAAACATTAAATGAGAATTACATATGTGTACAAAGATGAAGTTAGGAGCCGAGGGCTGAGCTTAGGATGCCAAAGTTCCTAAAGTGCTCTACTAAAACTCATTAAACAAATCATTTCATCTCTGTGCCTCAGTTCCCCTCAAACTCTCACATGACACAGCCCATTTCATACAGTGAGGGTCACACAAATAACTAGTTTCTCATGTGAAAAATATAAACGGGGAGGGGAAACATTTAAGTTACTAATTATATTTTCCTGTACTCACACATTTCCCATCTGGATTGACTATAAATTGACTCTCTTTCCAGAGTTCATGAGAAAATAGATGTGTCGTTCTCTCTCGTTTCTATTTATCCCAAGTCTAGTTAGTCTGGTTGATTTGGAATTCTAAGCAGAAAATGGGTGTACTGGCAGACAAATAGTTTCACAGTCAACTTGTTTTGCTGAATTCCTTGTAAATGAGGTTGTAGTTTATTACTGAGGATCCCTCACTTACCACAACTTCCTCAGGTATCACGTAGTTAAAGGAAAAATGTTCACAGCTGACATTGCGCGCGCACACACACACACACACACACACACACACACACTTATACCCCTTTCCTGCTCTGGCTGATTCATGAGCTGAAAGTGCAAGTGTGATAAGGGCCTTCAGAAAATTATTAATGAGGAAGCTATTTAGAACAATGCTGTCTATGGTTATGTTTCTTTCATTTTAAAAACTAACAACACAAGGTCATTGTACTAAAATAAGCCTTCTGAAAACTAGCACTTGTCTGTCATTGGGAATTTTTTGTTTTGATCAAGACCTTAGGTTCTCCTATGGAGAACAGGGAAGAAAGAGAGACAGAGAGACAGAGAAAGAGAGAGAAATCCAGAGACAGAGAAGGACAGAGAGAGATGGGGAGGGAAGGGAAAAGGGAGAAAGGGAAAAAGAGGAAAGAGAAAGAGAGAGAAAAATGAAAGTGGAGTAGATGGATAAAGAAGAGAGATGAGAAGGGGAGAGAGGGAGGGAGGGAGGGATGGAGAGAGAGAGAGAGAGAGAGAGAGAGAGAGAGAGAGAGAGAGAGAGAGAGAGAGAGAGAGAGAGAGACTTGGAAAGTACATCAAGAACATCGACAGGATTGCTGAGAGATATCTTAGTAGAATTCAAGGTAAACATGGTCTAAATCACCTGCTTTAGGAAGATAAGTCCTCCGAGTTCTGTAAGCTAAATGTACACTGCTGAAATGTGATTGAAAAGTTTGTGATGTGAAGACTGAAAATCACGAGGAGAAGGCAGACAGCATTTAATCTTTTGTTGGATGACAATTCAAGATAGACTGATAGAGATACCTGAGACCTGATAAAACAGTCAATATTGTCGATGGTAGATATTTGCGGGAAACAGACACTTGAAACACAGGGGTAAAAACAGAAAGCAGTTCTATATTGTCATTCTGCTCTCAGCTCCTTGCTAAGGAAGGCAAGACCTCTATTTTGCTATTTTGTGTGATCATGCTACAGATGGCAAAAACATCCAAATCTTAAACAGATTGCACTAATCACACACAGACACACACACAAACACATACATACTCACACACATGTTCTCCAGCCACACCATTTTTCCATGGAGTAGAACACATTAAGCAACCCTAAAAAATGGAAATAAATGGGACTCTTTAAAAAGGAACTCTCCTCTTCAAGAAAAGCCAAAAATGAAGAAAAAGATTTTCCTATCGAGTCTGCTATTCATAGATTCTCAGTTCTTAAAAAAAAATGCAAAGACAAAATAAAACAAAGCCCATGAAGGGAAATCACCAGTTGTAGCAGGAGTAGAATTCACACACCTGCAGAGAGAAGAAAAAGATAAGAATGTCCCTATGCTTCTGAGCCCGGGGAGGATATACATGGGTGCTTACACCATTTCTTCTGCCTGAGGACTCATACAGAAGAGATTTTTATGAATGTTTTATTCTTATTGGATTTTTTCTTATTAAAAAATAATAATAATTTACCAGGCTTTTCTCCTCAACCAAATTTCCAAGCATCATAGAATTCAAGTCAGTAAAAGAAAAGATGTTCAAAATGAGTATGGATGGGAACCATCTTTCCCATGCACTCTTTATTAGAGAAAACTATGCCATATAGCCATTTGTGTTGGAAACTCTTCATTTAATTCCTCTCTTTTGTATATATTTCCTTCTGTCCTGTATTTCTGTCAGTTTTTGCTGGGAAGTTTTTCCCCCCCTTTTTTCCTTGACGCTTGTTGCTGTATGTCGCCACCTGCTGGAATAATGGGAGTATTTTTCAAATTATATAATGCAGAAAAGGTACTGTATCTTCTGCTATATCTATTTTAATTTTATAAAAGAAAATACATTATAAACATGAAGAATTCATTTAAATTTACAAATTTTATTTTATATCTGATGTACACATATGCTTTTATCAAATGGATATCTGCATAATCACTAAAGAAAAGGGGATATTTTATTAACATTGGATTTTTTATCATAAATAACTCCATTTTAGGGAAATAGAGTTTTGATACATGCCCTTAATTCACATTGGTGATTAAAACACTATCACCTAAATATGGGATATAAATTCTACTTAAGAACCTCTAAATAATGACTAGAACAATTACTAGATATGCTTTATAATTTTTCAGCATTTTCACATAAATCCCTAATTGTATCTCTATAGAATATAGGGAATATAGTTTTATGAATCCTGCATATTCTGAAAGATAGCCATCCTAGTCTTCCATTTGTATGAAAACTGCATATTGTTTACCTGATAGATCAGGAACTCACAGTCTATTGGGTAAATTCATATTTTGGCACTCTTTAAAAAGTGGATTATTATTGACCCAATAGACCATAGCAGTTCCAAAGAAGCCATTACTGCCTATTGTGTAAATCCTTCATGGTGCATGTTTTATTGACCCTTTGGAGCCATCATGGTCTGTCTTGTCAATCTAGCTGCCATGCCAATGTACCAAATACATGTGTTGGAAATGCTTAGGAAATGAAGTCGGTGGTCCAATGATCCTTATTCTCCAGAAAGCCACATTTACAAAAGGACGTTTCCTCTAAGCTGTTTTTATTTTTCCTCACAGATCTAGAATTTCTCTTTCTCCATCTCTACAAATAGATGATAAAATTGGAATCTGAACAATGAAAAAAAATTGCTTGATTTCTGAAAGACAGGAAAGCACATTTTAATTTAAGGGTCATCTTGTACTTTGCATAGAATAGTATTCTGAGCAATATATAGTAGAACTAGTTCCCATGATGCCAGTAGCAGACCCAAGAAAAATACTCTAATTAAGCTGGTACACCATTCTCTAGTAAGTATACAAGCCATGCAAATAAACATTGTTGGGGAGGAGTGGGGGTAGAGTAAGGGAGAGGACTTGCTTTACTCCACAAAGTCAAACCATAGGGAAAAAAAAAAAAAAAAGTAGTTCATTTGTGAAATACAAAGGAAACTTCCGAAGGCACAGGCTATAATATTGATATTTCCTTTTCTCTAGCTAGCAGTGCTTACTTCCATGAAAGGTGTACCCTCGATCTCTTCTAGGCAGCAGTGAAGATTCCTCAGTGGGTGAGTTATTCCAACTAAGGGGGGGGGGGGGAAGCACTCATGGTACAATGAGAGGTTTGGGGTTTTAGAATTTTTTTTACCTCAAGGTCTATAAAATATATCTGCCAAGCTGTACTAATGTTTAGTTTAGAGGTCAACAATTCATTTCTTGTATAGAAAAATCATAAAACATTCAACTTGGGTGCTTCCAAACTTTATCACATCCCTACCACCACCTCCCCAGAAATGTCATTTTTACTCATACTAATTTGGACCATGAATAGAAATTATTGCCCCAAATATCTTTAAATCCTATAATGACAGGACAAATGGAGAGTTCTAACTCTTGCACTGGTTAGGTGAAGACTACAAATATTTGTGGTAACAAAACATATAAACCACTCTGAAGGAAGGGGCAATGTTCATACTGTATTCACTGACCCACAACTGCATTGTTTCAAATAGTTTACTGACAATAGAGCTGCATGTTTGGTAATAACCATGATCCAGCGGTGCAAAAGAAGTTCACAGAATCTCAGGAAGGTGAATGACTCAAGTGATCACCTGATCTAGAGGTTCTTAACCTTTTTATTGTGACGTGGACTTCTTTGATAGTGTGGGAAAGACTATGAACCTCTTCTCCAGCAAATGTTTTCAAATGTAGAAACTATATAGAGATTACAAAAGAAATTGATTATACTGAAATACAGTAGTCAACAATTTTTTTTAAGTTAAGTTTCAGCAAACCAGATTCAGAACCTTTTATCTAGACCATTTTTTTTAATCTTCAGGCAGGAATTCAATTAAGCCACTAAGGATGCTGGTCTTTATCTTGTGCCTTTGGACCACTCCCTGCATAGTACAAAACCACTGATAGAAATCAGCAGCCATTGCAGAAACATACTCCAATAAGCACCAGGTCAGAAAGGACCAACCGCATCATTATAGCCACCTGGAGCCGGCTCAGGAACTGCAGATGATCAGTAAAGGGTTAAAATGCAAAAGCAGGCTGCCTGGAAGGGACCAGCTGAAACAAATCAGCTGGGATCTCCCAAGTGCTGCCTCTTCGACATTAACCCCCTATAACAAACTGAATAGCCAGGGAAACGGAATTGCCTTTTTACCTCTCTGATATATTTATGTAATGAATACATGGACACTTACATTTCACTTCATTGTAACCCATACCTTGGCTTCAGGCTTTGAGTAAAAAGTTCTCTCTTCAAATACAACAGCTTATGATGTGATCATGTTATTTTCTCCGTCCTATGCCCAAACGCTGGTTTTCCTGCTTGGATTTTTTTTTAAATATCTATTTACATCAACACACTCTCAACACAAAAGACCATACATGTTGAGGATCGTGATTCTTGCTAAGGGAATCCTAGGAAACACGCGGCATTGAAATCGAAAACACCCTCTGGTTTTTTTAAGTCTCCTCTTGCCAAGCCAAGGTTGAGGTCACTGAAGGGCCAGAATGATGAAATTCCACCTCCAGCTGCCGGCACTGTACCTATCTCTGGCATCAACAGGGAGCTCCTGTCTGCAGGGCAGCCGTGTCCCTTTCATTCTCACAAGAGTAAATATTTACTCACCTATTAACCAACAGGAAAACAAAATTCCACTCATTCTTCTAACTCTCAGAGAAGAAAGGGAGAGAAAATAGAATTTCATGGCTTGGAATAAAATTGAACTTTTGAGAAATCCCCCCCCCCTTTTTTAATACCTTCTCTTTCGCCCTGCTTTATTTTGAATTCTGGCATAGTCAGCACCCGAGGAAATTGGCCTTCTCTGTCACCAACAAGCATTTTAGTGTTTGGCAAAGTTCGGATTTCAGCTCTATCCGGCGACAGCTAAATTGAAGAGTTACAGAACTAGTGGAGAATGCAAGGGAAATTCTGCAGGCAATTTCACATAATCCACATTTCTAAAGGATTCTGTGCCCATGGTGTGATATGCAGAGTACATCCACCTACGGTATGTAGTTACAAATGTGTTTATGCCATCAATAAATCATATTTCTAACACTGTACTAATTACAGGAGCAACAATGCGTATAATAAAAAGTTTATACCTATCGTTGCTTTGCAGACACCCCCTCTGGGATGGTATTAAGCTTATTCATGATTTCTGATTGTGAAGACATGCATCCAAAACACGATTTTAATTTTAATGCCAAACATGAGTGCAAATCTTTCAGGAATCAGACAAGGTACATCCTTTTGAATCAATTCTGGTCAGACTCAACTTTTTTATAACTCATCTGCAAGTCGGCAAGGGAGGACCAAACTGACACCCAAGCAAACTAAAACCTGCAACAGGAAGAGCATTTGTGAAGGGTCCCTCTTTCAGGAGAAAGAAAAGTAAGGACTTTTATGAAACTATTCCTGATGGGGGGAAAATGCTTGATTAATACAGCACAACCCTGTCTGGAATCGAAAATCACTCCATGTGTTCACTGATGTACGGTTAATGCAAACTTAGCATAACAATGCAAAATACATCGCAGAAACCTCTTCCCACTCCCTGAAGATGATTCATTAAAACTGAATTCAACAAGAATGGTGTCCTAGAATTCTATTTCACAATTCTATATGGTAGGCAGTGTAAAAAGGTGGCATTTTCTTATTCTCCTAAGCTTGATTTTTAGGCTTGCATTCAGATAAACAATGCACTTAATGTTTTTTGAAAGGTGTTTGAACCAGTCTTTTTTATGTGTGTGTGTGTGTGGGGGGGGTAAATCTGGAGAACAACAGAGAACAGGCTCTAGGGAGCCCAAGATAGATAGGAACTTAGTATCAGAAAAAAATCTTAGTCTGAGTATTTTTATTCCCATTTTTGTTTCTACATCTGCTAGTATTTTTTTTCAAGTAATTTTGCTGCATACAGATTTTTCAAAGTGTTTGGAATCTTCAGACTTTATAGATATCAGGAAAAGATGTTATAAATATAATACCTATCCAAAATGTTAAACTCACTTCCTGATTAGCAGATAGAGGAATTTAGAATGTTCAGATCTCTAACTTAGAAAAGAAAGCTAAATAAGTATTCCTTCTCATGACATCTGTGCCAAGGGACAGCTTCTCTTGCAACCCATAAAGTAGAGGATGAAAGACACAGCCCCAGCTTGACTCTCTCAGTTGTAGCCTCTATCTGTCAGAGCTCATCCAGGTCAGGAATAAGGATTGCACCCTGTCCTCACATTATGCACATTTTGTTGGTTCGAGTTGTAGCAAAAGAAGAATAGATGGAATGGAAGGGGCAGCCAGGCATCTTAAAACAGTGAAAAGTGAACTCCTACACATGGTAGCCCCACTCTCAAAGTAGTTCATGGCAAGTACATTCACAAAATCACCTTATTAACCCTAGACCCAGAGACCCATCCAGGGAGTGGGACTGAGAAACAAGCCAGTTAAGAACTGGTTTAACCTTAACTGGTTTGAACCTTCCCTCTTGAGAATTACCTTATTCAGGAATAATCTCAATGCTTGAAAATAACAAATGGGCAATAGTTCATAATCAACTGTGCAGGTATTTAATTCATGACATCTAATCTAACATTTTCATTATTAATTTTATTTTTAAGACATAATATACACATAAGATATAAAACAATAAGCATATATAGCTAAAACTCATGACTGTCAGATAGTCACATAGCTCTCTTATTCCAGAGAGGAAGCCTGAATCATCTAAACTAACCAATACTGTTTTCTACAGTGTTAGAATTTTGTCATTGCTTCTGTGGTTGCTGTGTGTGTGTGTGTGTGTATTTTAAACTCTTTGGAAAGTAAAAAAACATAATCCAACCTCGGGAGCTATTGAGTTGTGAAGTTCTGGTTATCTCTGGCCTAGCTGAGGCCAAGATGCCAGGAAGGATGCCTTGAGACCTCCCAACTGGAGCTGGCTCTGAGCTTCTACCACAAAAGGAAAACTAGTAGCAAGAAAATGTTTGATGACTTTCTGTTTCTCTATGACAGGCAACATCATTTATGATCCATTATGTAATGACACAGGCGTTATAAATTGAAAAAATGTCTTGTAAGATGTTGTAAATAAACATTTCTGGTGAACAAACAGGAAGCAAAAACATTGTTGTTAAGGCAAAAGGATTGGGGTTAGATTCTTGAAATCAGAAATGATCCCTTACTTTTCCTTCCCAGCCCCCACTCCAATTTACAGTAAAACATGTTAAGCAAAAATTACTCTACTACTCACAATTTCCTTTCTTCCTTTCTTTATACAGTTATAGTGACAGAACACCCTGTTTTATTTCACTAACAAAAAGAAGAGAGAAATAAAGAGAAAGGGGGAAACATTAAAAAAAGAAGAAGAAAAAGGGAAGAGGATGGAATTAGACCCACCTGAAAAATCCTTCAGGATGAAGACTATCAGTTAGACTTTAAAAAAAAAAGCTCAATATACCCCCACAGTATTTATTTCATGTGTTTAAAACAATCTTATATCTAGTGTATCTTCTTTTTCAAAGGAAGATTTCAAATGCCTTTACCATGTGCCAGTGGGCTCATAAATGAAGCAAACAGTCAAATTGTACCATTTACAGGGTCTCTTCTTTTCTATGTTATTTCTTTTCCTCCTTTATAACCTGAATTTCTAACCTATTTTCAACATGCCACTTCCCCTCCACATTAAGAGAAGGCAAATTCTTTTTTTTTTCTTTTCTCTGTCTCTTTTTTTTTCCCCTTCACTAGATGAACTTTAAATGCAATAGTGTGCTCATCCTGACTGACCCCGCCTGCTGTGAATAATTGTCTAGAGTAGAATAGAAGAATCTAAGAGCTTTTGTGAAGGGGAATAGAGAAGACAGACATTATTATGATTTTGAATCTGAAGCGTACTTCTTTTCTTTTTTGGGGGGGAGGAGAGTCTAACAGCTGTTTCCCATCACAACTGGTGTTTGAAAGACATTGCAAAAATGAGTGTATCAGTATCACAATTAGTTTCACAGGCGGCTAATAACTTACTTGCCAGCCATGCCTGATTTAATCAGGACAGTCCTGATTTATGGGTGTTTGTCCCAGTGTCCGATTTTCTCTGCCAGGTCCATCAGGAGATGCTTGTACCCTGCTCCAGAATCATTGCTGTAGGTAGGAGCAAACTGCTGATCAAGTGACAGAGAGAAGAACTAGAACCACAGTTTCCTTCCCAAACTAAAGAAACCTTGTCAACAGCGGTGTGCCACCCCAGCCTGAAACCACTCCTTCTCTCCCCACTCCCTCTCTCCCTCTCTCCCTCTCTCCCTCTCTCCCTCTCTCCCTCTCTCCCTCTCTCCCTCCCTCCCTCTCTCCCTCTCTCCCTCTCTCCCTCTCTCCCTCTCTCCCTCTCTCCCCCTCTCTCTTCCTCTCTTTGAGGAGTGGCTACTCTTCTATATTCCCCTCCCCTCCTTTCACTGTCCCTCCACCCCCTTTTCAGCAAAGAGGTCAAAGATAGTTCCAGCTTTACATTAGTTCAGACATGCAAGCCCCAAGCCTTTGCTGGGGAGTCTGCTGTCAATGGTGCCAAATTATGCGTGTCTAGTTTTTGTGATGTGATCTACTACTGTTCATTAGGGACTGAGCTGAGACCATCCAACTCATTTTTCTTAGGACCGCAAGCTGGTCTGGAGGGAGTCCCAGCGGTGAGAGGCCGATTCGTTCTTTGCTCACTCAGCAACTTGGGCTTCATGTTTTTTTTTGAGAAAAAATTTCATGCAAAACCTGACTGTTCAACATAGAACTTAATAGATCATATTTAGCACTAATGAAGTATAAGGATGCCGTGGAAACAATAGCAACTGTGAAATATTTTTACATGTGTGCTAGATTAGGGCTGCATTGGCCATTTTGAAGGGGCAGTGGCTTCCATAATGAAGTACATAAAAATAAATCAAAAAGAGATTGAGATTTCAAAAGTTCCTATCAAAAAGTCCACAGATTATCAGAGTCTGCATGACTCAATTATACATCAAAACTTTTCTCTTTCATACACTCACACACTCATTAATGAAATTCACATTTATAATACTAATAATAACATCATTTAGGGTTTTTATGTGTTTTTTCCAAAATAATTTTGGATGTTATAATATTTGGGATGATCAGTGAAATGTCATGAAATCTCATAAACAAGGAGCAGAGTCATTAGAGTGAGCCCCCTCAGCCGGTATGGGCATGCACCACAACCATATACAGCCTTCTAACTGTATGCACATTCTTGGCAACTCTCCAATGGGTGTCCAAACAGTAGACTAGAGAATGACCTTTTTCAGATGGGAGGGGGAGGTAGAGGTTGGAAGCTGTAGCAGGGGAATGAGTATAGTAGCCCTGCAAGGGTTTTATGGCATCTGAGTCCCCCCCTGTATCACCACTTAACTTTGTGAGAGCATTAATCCCTGGTGGCAAAAGTCTTGCCCTACAATTTACTGAGCAAGCCACAAGGCTGCCAGTCAGACAAAGACCAGAACAGACAGGGTTTTACACCACACTGCTGAAGGTAAGAAAATATTACCAGCAATCCATCTCCACAAAGTGTTTTTGAGTTAGACAACTATTTTCACTCTTATTTTCCAGATAGCCAAATTGAAACAAAGGTGGCAAAGATGCCAATCATGCCTACCCATGTAGGCAATTGTTATTAGCTCTTATTTTTCACAGCCCTATGAAGTTAATCGCCACTATTATTTGCTTTTATAGAGGAGAGAATTTTTGCAAACATCTCTAGAGGTTAGTAACGGCACAGACTTTTAGCAGTACAATAAGAATACAAAGGCATATATACATTATCATACCAATAACCTTTCATATATATGACGTTAAGCAGTTATAAATGACAACTGAAGAAAAAAACCTTAGTGTAGTTACCAACAGCAATCAAGATCTGTTAGCAATTACCAAAATTAAAACAAAAAAAATCTGTTCTCATCACAATATTAAGAATGACCTACACAGCTTTTCAATCTACTTTGCCTACTATTTCATCCACACATGAAAAATGGGTATTTCTCTAATATGACTCATTTTATTGTCAATTTAACCTTTGTCTTGCTACCATGTTTTTTGTGTTCTTCACTGGTAAAGGAAAAGAAATGGTAATTTCATATTAAGATTCATTGAACATAAATTCACCTCAAAAATTTTTCTTAAAAAATACTATTTTAAAACAGAGAATAACATTTTCCCACCAAATGCCAAAGGACAGCAAGGCTTAAAGAATTGTCACCCTTCTGCAAATTGTGTTTGGCATTTTTCTTACATTCCTCATAATTTTTTTTTCTGTTTATACAAAAGACAAACCAAGTTCAGCTGTTACAGTGAAGCCCAGTAATGAGACTCATTGAGCAGTTAACATGCATACATACACACATACACACACACACACACACACACACACACACGGAGAAAATAAAAAAGAAAAGTGACAGTCTATCCATCTCACTTGGCATGTTTATATGTCCTTTTTAACCAAAAAAAAAACCTGTTTACAAAGTGAAGTGTCAGTAACATTGTGTAAAGGAACACTTATCTGGGAAACTTTGATCTTTCTCTGAAGCACCATTACTCTGAGACTGAAAGGATAATGGCTCTTTGGTGGGGTGGGGGTGGGGATGGGTAGTTTTCCAAGAAAAAAAAGAAAAAGAAAGTTTATTGTGCTATTGAGAGGATGCATTTAGAAATATCTTGAAAGACCCCACAAAACTAGCCATGGTTGAACCTTTGGCAATTTCACCCCACTTATCAGTCCAGGACAATGTCTGTAGGAAAAAAAAGTGGATTTTGCAAAGAGATAAGCCTGGGTTACCTCACTTATTTAGGTAATGGATACATTAATGCAAGTGAGATCTAAACCAGTTACACAGTCTCCTTATTGCCTCCAAAATTCTAATGCATACAAAACTCAAATCACTTCCGTTATGAGTTATGATGAATACTGAACTGTCAAGTTGATTATCTTCATTTTTTTTAAGATATAGAAATCAGTCCTGTGAAATGTCCAATTCTTTTCCATTTCATATATATCTTGGGGGCAGGGGGCTTACAGTACACTTCCTATCCAGAGTTTCTACATTTTGCCTTGTTTGAACCAAAACAAGCCAACAACAACAACAAAAACATAACCTGCCCTTGAAACAAAATATTTTAGCTTCCACATATGGTCAAATTTGGAAATGGTCAGATTTGGAAATGTTCAGGGTAAAGCAGTCACAAATAATTGGAGGTACTGGAAAGGAAAGATTCTTTTTTTTTTTTAAAGAAAGATTTTATTTATTTTAAGTTTTACAATTTTCCCCCTATTCTTGCCACCCCCCCACCACAGAAGGCAAGTTGCTAGTCTTTACATTGTTTCCATGGTATACATTGATCTAAATTGAATATGATGATAAAGAAATCATATCCTTGGAGTGGCTAGGTGGCACAGTGGATAGAGCACTGTCCCTGGAGTCAGGAGTACCTGAGTTCAAGTCCAGCCTCAGACACTTAATAATTACCTAGCTGTATGGTCTTGGGCAAGCCAATTAACCCCATTTGCCTTGCAAAATCCTAAAATAAAAATAAAATAAAACTGATCTCATCATTTTTAAAAAAAGAAATCATATCCTTAAAGGAGCAAAAATAAAGTATAAGAGATAGCAAAATTATATAATAAGATAACTTTTTTAATTAAAGGTAATAGTCTTTGGTCTTTGTTCGAACTCCACAATTCTTTCTCTGAATACAGATGGCATTCTCCATCACAGATAGCTCAAAATTGTCCCTGATTGTTGCACTGATGAAATGAGCAAGTCCATCAAGGTTGATCGTCACCCCTATGCTGCTCTTAGGGTGTACAGTGTTCTTCTGGTACTGCTCATCTTGCTCAGCATCAGTTCATGCAAATCCTTCCATGCTTCCCTGAATTCCAATCCTTCCTGGTTTCTAATAGAGCAATAATGTTCCATGACATACATATACCACAGTTTGTTGTCATTCCCCTATTGAAGGACATTCATTTAATTTCCAATTCTTTGCCACCACAAACAAGGCTGCTATGAATATTTTTGTACAAGTGATGTTTCTACCCTTTTTCATAATCTCTTCAGGGCATAGACCCAGTAGTGGTATTGCTCTTTGGGCATTATTCCAAATTGTTATCCAGAAAGGTTGGATGAGTTCACAGTTCCACCAACAATGAATTAATGCCCCAGATTTCCCACATCCCTTCCAACATTGATCACTGGTCCTATTAATCAGTTTGAGAGGTGTGAGGTGGTACCTCAGAGAAGCTTTAATTTCCATTTCTCTACAAAGTAGTGATGTAGAGCAATTTTTCATATAACTATGGATCATTTTGATTTCCTCATCTGTAAATTGCCTTTGCATATTCTTTGACCATTTGTCAATTGAGGGATGGCTTGTCTTTTTATAAAAAAAATTAACTCAGTTCTCTGTATATTTTAGAAATGAGTCCTTTGTCAGAAATACTAGTTGTAAAAATTATTTACCAATTTACTACATTTCTTTTGATCTTGGTTACAATGGTTTTGTCTGTGCAAAATATTTTTAATTTAATGTAATCAAAATTATCTAATTTGTTTTTAATGATGTTCTCCATCTCTTCCTTGGTCATAAACTGCTTACCTTTCCATAGATCTGACAAGTATACTACTCCTTGATCTTCTGGTTTGCTTATAATATTGTTTTTTATGTCTAAATCCTGTATCCAATTTGACCTTATCTAGTATAGGGTATAAAATGTTGGTCTAATCTAATGGTCTAACTTCCAATTTTCCCAACAGTTTTTACCAAAGAGAGAGTTTTTATCCCAATAACTGGACTCTTTGGGGGTCATCAAACAGCAGTTTACTATAATCATTTCCTGCTATTGCACCTAGTCTATTCCACTGATCCACCACTCTCCTTCTTAGCCAATTACCAGACAATTTGATGACTGATGCTTTATTATATAATTTTAGATCTGGTAAGGTTAAGCTACCTTCTTTTGCACTTCCCCCCCCCCATTGAATCCCTGGAAATTCTTGACTTTTTTATTTCTCCATATGAATTTACTTACAATTTTTTCTAACTCATTAAAATATTTTTTTTTGGAATTTTGATTGGTAGGGCACTAAACAAGTAGTTTAGTTTTGTAGAATTGTCATTTTTATTATATTGGCTTGACCTATCCATGAACAGTTGATGTTTGCCCAGTTATTGAAATCTGTTTTTATTTGTGTGAGAAGTGCTTTGTAACTATCTTCAAAAAGTTTTTGAGTCTGCCTTGGCAGGTAGACTCCCAGGTAGTTTATATTGTTTGGGGTTACTTTAAATGGGGTTCCTCTTTCTAACTCTTTCTGCTGTATCTTGCTAGTCATATATAGAAATGTTAAGTATTTATGAGGGTATATTTTATATCCTACAACTTTGCTAAAGTTGCTAATTATTTCTAGTAGTTTTTTTAGATGATTTTTTGGGGATTCTTTAGATATACCAATATACCATCATGTCATCTGCAAAGAGTAAGAGTTTTGTCCCTTCCTTCCCAATTCTAATTCCTTCAATTTCTTTTTCTTCTCTTATTGCTGAAGCTAACATTTCTAATACAATATTGAATAGTAGTGGTGATAATGGGCACCCTTGTTTCACCCTTGATTTGATTGGGAATGCCTCTAGCCTATCCCCATTACATATAATGCTTAATAATGGTTTCAGAGAGACACTGCTTATTAATCTAAGGAACCATCCATTTATTCCTATGCTCTCTAGTGGTTTTAGTAGGAATGAGTGCTGTATTTTGTCAAAAGCTTTTTCAGCATCTATTGATGTAATCATATGATTTCTGATAGTTTGTTATTAAATAATTAATTATACTAACAGTTTTCCTAATATTGAACCAACCCTGCATTCCTGGAATAAATCCTACTTGATCATAATGTATGATCCTAGTGATAACTTGTTGTAGTCGTTTTGTTAAGATTTTATTTAAGATTTTTGCATCTATATTCATCAGGGAGATAGGTCTATAATTTTCTTTCTCTGTTTTAACTCTTCCTGGTTTAGGCATCAGCACCATATTCATGTCATAGAAAGAGTTAGTCTTTGCCTATTTTTCCAAAGAGTTTATATAGAATTGGAACCAATTGTTCCTTAAATGTTTGATAGAATTCACTTGTGAATCAATCTGGCCCTGGAGATTTTTTCTTAGGGAGTTCAATAATGGCTTGTTGAATTTCTTTTTCTGAGATATGTTATTTAGGTTTTTAATTTCTTCTTCATTTAATCTGGGCAATTTATAGAATGGAACAATTCTTAATGTGACTGTCCATCAATACCTCTTAACTATCTGGCTATCTAGACACAATAATATGAACCTCAACTCCTACCAGCATAATAGATCCTGGCAAAAGGAAATAGTAATGCTTATTTAGTGGATTAATGGAAAAACTGACACCCACCATTGCTTAGAATGAAGACTTCTCCATTCAAAGTTGACCTGTTTCTTAAAAAGAAGCAACACTCCCAATGATGCTCAAACCTGACAAGTAACCTAAAGTGAAGAAGATGCAATTTTGTCTCCAATCTTTAAGAGAAGCTGAGGCACAGTTCCTGGGGAATCTAGCAAGAGGGGAGGTATAGCCTAAAGTCTTAATGCAATTTTAAACTATTAAAGCTCACTATTTGTGTCTCAATGAGACTGGGAAAAGTGAAAAAGGTATAGAAAAGCACATATAGGAATCTCAGTCTTTCTGACTCTCTTCTTTCTGATGGGAAAAAAAGCAAGCAAGCAAGATAATGCTTACCTTTCTGTGGCATGGTTTTTGCAAGCAGAGGGAGTATCAACTTGGTCATAGCTCACATCGCCCTTCACAAATTACTTAGTTGAAAACTGTTATACATTTTGGTCTCATGCCAGGTAAATCAAACCAACAGGTCTCTAGGAAAAATATTGATTTATAATTAATGATATCAGTTCAAAGATAGGTAGATAATGATAGATTAATTGATTGATTCACAGGGTGTCTACATTAAGCTTTAAATTACAATAGCTTGAAGCATTGTCAAGTTTTTTGGGACACTCTGAACATATAACATTTTAAGGTTTTCAAAGTACTAAAGATCCTATCAGATCTTTGCAACAATTTACAAGGTAGGTTCTATAGGCATTATCCTCATTTTATGAATAAAGAAACTTAGAATGTTAAGTGACTTGTCTAGGGGCACAATGAGAGAAAGCATCAGATGTAGAAATCAAATCCAAGAATAATGTCCCAAAGTACATAATTGTTTTTTTACTGTACTCTCCTATTTGTACAAATATTTAGGCAAATATGTTATTAAGAATTCTATTCCTGGGGCAGCTAAGTGGTACAGTAGATAGAGCACCAGCTCTGGAGTCAGGAGGACCTGAGTTCAAATCTGGCATCAGACACTTAATAATTGCCTAGTTGTGTGACCTTGGACAAGTCACTTAACCCTATTACCTTAAATTTAAAAAAAAGAATTCTATTCCTAATTAATATGCCATATTTTATGGATTTACATGTTTTTTTGGGGGGGGCAGATAGGGGTAGAAATTTCCACCATTAATGAGGATAAAAATGCTCATTAAATACTCACCACATTGGTTGAAAGTCTGCAATGCTTCAGGAAATCTGTTATCTCAATGAAGTGGGAACTCCCTCCAGCAGTACAAATCAGTGACCATTCTCCATTTATGATAAGACCCATACTCAGACTACATTTGTATGATACCTGCCCTTTTCCCTTTCTTTACTTTCTACCACTAACTCTGGAAATTGGAATCATATCAACACTCTTAGACCAGAAAAGGACAGTTCCATTAATTGTCCCATAGCCCCATTCACTATCTCTGTGCCTTCATAGTCAAAAATAAAAACAACTCTCCTTTACCTGCCACTCCTTTATGAGTCTTCTTCATTAGAATGTAAGTTACTTGAGGGCAGGAACTATCTTTTCCTATTTGTTTATCTATTCTTAGCAATTAGAACAATTCTTGGTTAAAAACTAATCAATAAATGCTTTGTCATTCATTCTCCTGCAACTTTTTATAGGATTCTCATACTGCACTAAGACTTTGTTCACATTTGCTCATAAATTCGCTCCTAATATGCCTGGGACTTTCCTCCAGCTCTCTTGGCATATTGTGACTATAAATAACTTGAAGGTTGTCCATCATTCAATTCTTATTTTTCCAGTATAACCAGTCCATTTCCTTTTTCAGTCAAAAATCTCTGTGATAAGATTGTTTACACACTTCTCCAATGAAATTCTTCTCAGGCAATATATTATAGACTATTCATGACCACCATGCTTCCCTTCATTACCCTTTGGATTACTTAAAACTTTATTTCTCCTGAGACTGTTGATTTAGATTTATACTTCATGACCAAAGAAGACTAGTACTAAATAGATGAACTTTTATATCAGAGAGAAGCTTGCAGTCATAAAAAGTATTACAATAGTATTAAATACTTTTGGTAAGCATGGCCTACTTTGTACTTCATGTGACATTAACAATCAAAAAGGCATTCATTTTGTGACATTTGCTACATTTTTCAAGAAATCTCTATATCATCTTAAAATATATATGAAACATTTTATTGGAGGAAAGACCTCAACATGGCTTTTTACTCGACTGAACCAAATGCTAATAGTTAACAAGCAATAAACCCATGATAACACCTCTTTCCATGGGTTTTGCAATTATAGACCTAGGATCTGCTGGAAAATATCCTATATTAAAAGCCTGCCAATTGTCATGCCTTCATTTCTGATGGCCTTGATAAATGTACATCAAAAAATGGGAAAATAAGTACATGAGGTGGCAGTTATTGATATTTTCTCATTTACCTCTTTTGGTAACATGATCCATGAAAGTCACATTTGTTTTACTGAACCTAGTTTCAACCAGTCCTACTCTCTCAGTGACTTGATAAAAAATATTCAGAGTTGATAGCTGGGATGGAATTCACCTGGGAATGGTTATGGGATAATCTAGATCAGGAATTTGTGTTTGTGGGGGGGGGTTTAATGTGAGGTTCATGAACTTTCAAAAATATTTTGATTACTGTATTTTAATATTATTGGTTTCATTTGTAATTCTACGTATTTTATTTTATGCATTTATAAATATAATCCTAATAAAGGATGTTTAAGAAGATTGCAAACAGGTCAATACACAAATAAGGTTAAAAATCCTTGACCTAAAGGGTTATAGATTTCCCTCTGTCATTGTTCGCATGTTGTCTTCTCCATTTGATTGTGAGCTCCTTGAGAACAAGGATTGTCATTTGCCTTTCTTGTTTTTCCAGTCTCTAGAAACATATGTTTACTGACTGCCTGATCATAATAAATTTCTATTCTATTATTAAAGATCATATACCTTCTATGTGTGTGAGGTATTGTGCTAAGTGCTGGAAATACAAAAAAAAATTAGATGTAATTGCTATTATCAGGGAGCTTTTAATATGAAAAGGGATTTAGAATGTAAGAGACAAGAGAATGAGATATCTATACAAATAATTGTTTTATAGGGGAGAAGGTGATAAACACAAAGATGTCCAAACAATGTGCTTTGAGAAATTTGTGGTCAGAAGAAATCACATTCAGCCATTAGAATCAGGCAATCAAAGAGAAGGTAGCAGCTAATTTGAATCTTGAAGGACAAGAATTTTGAACAGTAGATGGGGGTAGGGACAGGAGAGTATTCTTGACATTGAGGATAATATGAGCAAAGATGAAGAGATGGGAGAGAGCAGGAAGAGAATGGAAGTTAATGAATAACCCAGTTTGACCAGAATATAAAGTATATGAAGAAAATTAGAATAAGGGTAAGTAGCAAAGTTGAGTTGGAACCAGATTGCAGAGGAACATGACTTCCAGGACTGTATTTATAGTTGATTCAATATTCTTTAGAAAGTCAATGAAAATTTTTGAGTATCAAAATTAATGTCAAAAGAAAGATGAATTGAAAATATGAGAAACTAGGGACTTTAGAACTGGTCAGTATGCTATACTATGGTTCAGTTGAGAAGACATGAATGTTTGAACTAGATTGGGTTGGAAAGAGGGGTGAGTGGAGTGATGTGCTCTAATGGCTAGACAACAATTAAAGATGACATATTTAGAGGGGGGAAGGAACTGAATTTCACTTTGAAGATTTGATTTTATATCATGTATGAAAATATCCAATCATGTAGTTGGGAATATGAAGCTAGAGCTCTGGGGATAGCCAAGGTGGAGAGAAGAGTTTGAGATTCAGTAGTATAGAAGTGATAATCGAAGCCATGATAGACTATGAGATTGCCAATGGAGGGAGTATGGGGAGGCAAGAGAAAAAGGACTGAATCTTGGGGATACCTAATAATAATAATCATAATAATATTTGTTCTTCATTCTAGAAGAGGAACATCATATCAGGGAAGTGATGCCATGACAAGCATAAGAATTGGATTTGAGTGAGGGAATACTGTGCTGAGTCACCAGCCTCGTTTTCTCCTCAGGAGTCATTTGTGTCCAGGGGCCAGATATGAATCAGGATAACTGGAGAGGGCCGGAATATGAGGCAGTGAGGATTAGGTGACTTGCCCAAGGTCACACAGCTACTAAGTGTCTAAGGTCAGATTCAAACTCCTGTCCTCCTGACTCAAAGATTGATGCACTATCCTCTGCACCACTTAGCTGCCCTTGAGAACACTTACCTTTCAGAAAAAGGAGAATGATATTTAGAGCCAGTTACATTTATTTGCATGAGTAATCTTTTGTTTATAGAATGATATCATTCTAGAATTCATTGGTGTCATTCTAAAATTCATTCCCAGTATACAACTAACTCAATTAGTTGTCTCTGTTTATGTTTTATGATGAGGGTAACTTGATTTTTATGAAAATAGTCCTATTAATTGTTCTTTGGAATCCTACTCATCATTTTTTCCAACCTGATCATCTTTCTCATGGAATCCTAATTTTTTTCCTAGATACAGAAGCAGAGATAGTACAAAGGAAAGGGAACTCAATGGACAAGTAGTCAGTAGAACTAGATTCTGGTTCTGACTGTGACACTTGCTAAGTATGTGACATTATTCTTTCTGAGACTCAGTTTCTTCTGTAAAATGGTGAATGTGAAGATCAAATGAGATATGAAGTTATTTTTTAAATACTAAAATGGGAGTCACTTGTACTCAGTGAAAAGCAGTATGACATAATAGAAAGAGTGCAGAGCTTAAGCGTCAGAAGAACTAGATTCAAATCCCTTCTCAGACATAATAGCTAATGTGATCATAGGGCAGGATTCAAATCTACTATTTAAACCTTTAAATATGATTTTTCCCACATACTCACTGCCTCTCAAGATAATTGCATCAAAATTGAGATAAATTGGAAACCACATATAACTGGAGGACAAGACAAAGGGCAGCCATGAAGTATAGGCTTGTATAAAAGGAATTAGAGAAAGAAAAGAGCTATATGTCTGGAATCATCACAGAAGACCTAGTAGGTGGCATTAATGGTAATAGAACTGCCTAGACACATAACGTGTCTAGACAAAAGCCTCCATATAACTATGTAATTGAAGGAAGAAAATGTTTAGAGGGAAGAGGTTGGTCAATAAAGAAATTCATTACCATGATTTAGAAATATACAGGAAAAAGGTAACAAAAAAAATCATTCATATTTTACCTAAAACATGAAACACTTTCTGATCATAGGTTTCTTTGGCTGTTCAGAGAACTCTTTTAGGATAAGCAGTCAAGGGAAGGAGGAAGAAAAAGCCATTTTCCGGGTACATCATAAGCACTAAATAAATGTTTGTTCTTTTGAAGGAAAGGAAGAAGAGAAGGGGAAAGGAAAAGGGGGAATGAAGGACGGAACAGAAGCTTTTGGCTACTCCATGATGTAGAGCGGTGATTCTTTATTTATTTATTTATTTATTTATTTATTTTGAGTTATGCATTTTCCCCCCTAATCTTACTTCCCTCCCCCATCCCCCCAGAGATGACAATTTGCCAGTCTTCACATGGTATACATTGTATACAATTTCCATGGTATACATTGATCCAAATTGAATGTGATAAGAGAGAAATCATATCCTTAAGGAAGAAACATAAAGTATAAGAGATAGCAAGATCAGACAATAAGATATCAGATTTTTTTCCTAAATTAAAGGTAATAGTCTTTGTTCTTTGTTCAAATTACACAATTCTTTCTCTGGATACAGGTGATATTCTCCATTGCAGACAGCCCCAAATTGTCCCTGATTGTTGCACTGATGGAATGAGCAAGTCCATCAAGGTTGATCATCACCCCCATGTTGCTGTTAGGATATACAGTGTTTTTCTGGGTCTGCTCATTTCACTCAGCATCAGTTCATGCAAATCCCTCCAGGCTTCCCTGAAATCCTGTCCCTCCTGGTTTCTAATACAACAATAGTGTTCCATGACATATATATATATATATATATATATATATATATATATATATATATATATATATGTATGTATATATATATACACCACATTTTGCTAAGCCATTCCCCAATTGAAGGACATTTACTTGATCTCAAATTCTTTGCCACCACAAACAAGGCTGCTATGAATATTTTTGAACAAGTGATGTTTTTGCCCCTTTTCATCATCTCTTCAGACCCAGTAGTGGTATTGCTGGGTCAAAGGGTATGCACGTTTTTTGTTGCCCTTTGTGCATAGTTCCAGACTGTAGAACAGTGATTCTTACTATAAAGTCTGTGAGCTTCTTCTTTTGTTTAGTATTTTGATAATTGTATTTTGAAATTAATATGTCCTTATATATTTTATTTTATCTATTTTAATCCTATTCTGAGATGAAGTCCATAGGTTTCACCAAGCTCCCACAATGGGTCTGAAACATTGAAAAAAGTTAAGATGATGCACTGGACTTGGAATCAGAAGATCTGGATTTGAATTCACCTTTGGCATTATTTTGCCATTATTTACCATATCTATAAAGTTTAATAAGTTAGTTAACTTGTCTAGACTTATCCACTTACTTCTTCATCCACAGCCAAAGGGACTGACTTTTGTTATCTTGGATTCAAAAGACAGAACTAGGAACAGGTAGAAGTTTGCAGAGAGACAGATTTCTACTTGGTATAAGGAAAAGCTTCCTACAGAAGTTATTCATAGGTTTAAAAAAAAGGATGCCTCATCAGGTAATAAGTTCCCCTTTGCTGAAGATGGTTGGAGTGGAGACTGGATGATCACTAGTCAGAGATGTTTTAAATAAGATTGTCTCCCCAGGTATGGGATAGACAAGGTTACCCCTGAGAGTCCTTCCAACTATGAGATTCAATTCTATTAACCTTCTTGCTATTAATATATTTTACTAGCCTAAAGGAAATATAAAATAACTTATGTCTGAAAAATTTTTTTGAGGATATCTCAACTTAGTGCCCCAATTCCAATCAAGCATTGAGATAACTGACTCCTAAAATCATTTATTAGTATCTTGGCTAGAACCATTCATTTAATTGCATTAAATGCATCCCCTGGTTTCCTCATTTTTTTGCAAAGATCAATGGAAATAATATTGGAAGACTCCAAAGTGCCATACCAATTATTGATATTCTTCTATCTACTCAGATCATTCCTTCAATACTTTCAGGGATCTGTAACCCCAATCAGTGGTGGAACTCCTGCCACTGAAGTACATCACTCCCTACCCTTTGTGACTCTTATCCATGTCCTTTCTTAAATACTGAAAATTGTGTCCTGTTTTGAAGAAGCAATGAGTCCACCTAAGGTGGTAAAAAGTCTTTTTTTAGGTCTTTTAACATTAGGTTAATACTGGTATATAATATGCATGTTATTTATCTTCTGCATCATCTGCTTTAATCCCAGGAATGGTAAATGAATGATTTTCCAAAGAGCTTATATAATGCTGTCAACTAGACCAGATTCAGAACAGTCTCAAGCTTCAGGTTCAAAAATCAAGAGGGGTGGTTAGGTGGTACAGTGCATAAAGCACTGGCCCTGGAGTCAGGAGTACTTGGGTTCAAATCCAGTCTCAGACACTTAATAATTACCTAGCCGTGTGGCCTTGGGCAAGTCACTTAACCCCATTGCCTTGCAAAAAAAAAACCCTAAAAAAAACAAACAACAATCAAAATAAATCACACACATGAAAACTATCTCACATTACGTACAAGGAGGTTTATGTAGCTATCAGTAGTAAGGATATTCAACAAGGATATAGCACTTAGCTTGTATAGATCTGTCCCACCTCCAAATACACCTAATCAGTAGGGCAAAGTATGATGACCCCCAGAGTAATGAGACATATACCAAGTCTGACAGGTCCTGTGTCCAGGTGAGCATGCATCTCTTATTCCCTTAGGTTACCAGAAAGCCAAGTCATTTATTCAAGCCAGTTATATCTCAAGGACAATTTCAAGACCTTTTAAGAATATCCTCCTGCCAAACCATTTCCTCATCAGTGGGCCAGACCTAAAGAGTGTGGCTAATTACTTACTTCTCTCTTCAAGATTCTATAACTGAGAAACTCTATGATTTCTGGTATTGGTTGTTCAAAAACATGTTCCCCCAATGATTATCAGTCAGAATTAATTAATATTTTAAAAGGATATGTATCAAGCTTGGAACAATAAGAAAAAGTCTTCCACAAATACATAAAAATTCAGAGAATGTATGAGATTAAACCTACAACACATTGGCAATGTAGCAAGAGTGTAAAGTATGTCTTCAGAGGGTAAACTCACAACTCTGATTACTGAAAGCTCTTTCTTGAATCTATAGCTTGAATTCTTCTCTGATTCAAAATGTTGTGCTTTGAAGCTGCCTCCTCCCCTCTGATTACTGTTTTTCTGAATATGTCACTGAGTGTCAATACATGTCCATGTTTTGTCCTTGGTCTGTCTTTCCCTCTTCCAAGTCAGATGAAGCATCCTATCAGTCCCTTCTTTCTGATGGCATGGCCAATGGAAGTGAGATATTCTCTCTGTTTCTCTCCACCCAAGACTGATTCCCTTTCAGGAGCTTGACTTAAACTGAAATCTTCAATACCACAATGGAAGTCTTCTACCACTAGGCTACTCCTCTCTGGCCTGAACTTACTAATGGACAGACTGCTAGGGTAAGACTGATCCATTCTGTTGATCATGTTATTTTCTTTCTGATAAATGAGATTCATATCTCACAAAGCAATCACAGGTGTAAACCATTGTTTTCACATTTAAAATTTCACTCTGTGAAGATTGATTAATTTGGGACTAACAAAGTAAAAGGAGATTGTGGGAAAGTTAATCTCCTTGAGTTAGGGTCTATCCTAGGTCCCATGGCAGGGAACTCTGGTGCAGAAATTGCTCCTACCATATGCACCATCTTGTCTGTAGAATTTCTCATAGGACTAAAAACTCCAACAGATAAATTTAAAGAATAGGAAAAAGTCGCACACAAATTATTTTAGTCTTTACCTAAAGTTGCCTAATCAGAGCCCACATTCACTAACAGGATCTACCAAATGAATATTTAATAAAAAAAGACTGAAACTAAAAAATCTATGTCTTCTAAAAAAGTCTGATATCAATCCCTTTCCCCTCCCTTGACCAAACAATCAATGAGATTATTGTCAACTAGTTCTACTGCCTAGAGAAGGTCTCTCAGCTATATGAAAAGATATTCAGACAAAAGAGAGAACAAAAATTCCATATCAGATGTTATAGGATGAATTCTCCATCTCCTCCATTTCTATTAATATGGAGTGTTGGGAAGAATAGAAGGTACAGTATTTATTGAATGAATGTATCATACTCTCCTGATACACAAGCTACTTTCTGGTTGTAAGTTAGGTCCACCCTTGAAAACTCTTGGTGGTCTCGAGAGTACCATTCAGTTCACTGCAGTTATAAGTTATTGTATTGTAGCAGAATGGAACAGAAGAGTCCATGAAACTTATGTAAGGGGTAGTTTGTACATCAGGAACATAAGTGCCAATAGAGACTAAGCTACAGAAAGGAAGAAACTTTTGAATCACCTTTATACTATGTATTTTTAAAAAATATATTTGTTGCATTATGGCAAAGAAAAATAAAATGTATTTTTATATTAAGTTTTACTATACATTTTTCTATGTAATTTTTTTATCTCCATTCAATCACATCCTTTACACATGTATACACAAATATATAGGATCTAGAAGTATGCTTTAAAGTTTGGAAAAGGACCATGTAAATTATTTTTTTGTGTAACATGAATCTTAATCAATATCAAATTATGAGTGAATTGTTCATAAAAGTTCAAAAACAGCTGGCAAATACCATATGGGGGGGAGTCTATTGGTCATTTATCAACTTAGGATGAGCTAAAGCGTCTCAAAAAGAAACCATAATCTCAGGAAATTATCAGCCTGAATGGAGAGGGTTGGGTAAGTCTCAAAAAGAATGCACATTAAGTCTAGCTCTCCAAATTAGATGAGGCCTTGTGGGATTTGGTCATATTCATCTGAACTCACCTCCATCTCAGTCACTCTCTCTCTCTCTCTTTCCCATAACTATTATGGTACCTTCAATTCTTTAATCCTCTTACGAATTGGAAATGGGTTCCTTAAATCTGACCTCACCCTATACCTTGCCTGACAATTTGCATACCAGTTATATAACTATGTAAGCTCTTTGGCACCCTTTTCTAGAGAGATATACAGATAAACAAGCAGCTATTTTTCCAAAAGTTTATCTCTCCTGTCAAGGTGATCAGTTTTAAAGACGGACTTTAAAGCATGGGTTGGTTGTAAGTGTGAAAGAAGATCCAGGCGCTTCAGGAGAGTGTGATTTATAATACAGAGAGGGAAATAACGAGAAGACATATCGTTAACCTCCAATGTTTCCATCATGCAGCTGGCGGGTTTACCTACATTGGGAAAGATACCGACCAGCCCAGGGCTGGAGCCTGAGTTTTAACACTCGAATCCCTCATAAATGGCACAGCTGTTAAACCACAGAATCGGGTTTTTTTTTACAGTTTCTAGAAAAACTATATTTGAGCCATTGTTTTCCTTGAATTAGATGGGGGGGGGAGAAATCAGTTATTAGAAGGGCTGGAAAGGAAGGGGGAGGGGGACTTAAATCGTTCTCACCAGCCAAGATGAAGTGTCTTACTCTTTGGTACAATCTTGGAAATTTTACAGAGAGCCTTTTAATGTAGATTTATTTAGTATGGGTATAATCATAACATAGAATTTGATACCCTTTTGGGAAAAAAAATTCAACACTCTTAAACACAAAAATCTCTGCTCAACTCATTACACCATACTCTAAAGTGGCAGGAGCCTCATGTGTACATTTGATTAGACAAGTTAGGATATAAAATAACACAGTTTACTATGTGATTAGTGCCATGGACAAACATATACTTAAATGCTCCATTTTGGTAGAAGTCTCTGCTAATTCATATCTTTATTTCCCCCCTCTTTTTTTTTAATTTCCTTACTTATCTTTCCAGACTATAGAAACATTTTTAAATGCTACAACTTAAAAGTATTTGGACAAAAAAAAGGGGGGGGAAAGGTTCTTTTATCCCTTTCCCTTGTATTGTCACCTTCAATAAAGAAGCTATAGAGCTATGTATTAAAAGGGGGAAAAAAATTAAAGGCAACTGCTAATAATATGAGCAGCGACATGTTGTCAATACACATTGAGCACCGGAGCGATGCTAGTGACATCTTGTGGTAGGAGACAGTGGCAGCCCCTTCCTTACACCTTTTCTGTGAGAGCACAAGCTGTCCATAAACATCAAGCCATGTCATTACTCATACATCAGCAAAGAGACATCTGGGATTTTGATAACTGCTGCCAGGATCTACTAATGCAACTGCTCTAACTTTTCCCCCTCCTACTTGGCTGGAGCATACCATTCACTGCTCTGCCAGCTTCTCCCTCCCACATGGAGCCCTAGAATTCTGAAACAATTTGTTTTCTTTAAATCATACGGAGCCCCCATTAGTTTAAGCTTATACAATGAAGGTCCTTTCCTCACTCCACTTGGGACAATATCCCCAGATCTTACATTCAGAAATCATGGGGCAGGGGAGGAGAGGGGAATTAAACGGTAGCAGCATGTGATATACAGAAAAGATGGTAGCCAGATTTTCTCAGTTGGAGAGTCGGCTTGGGACCCTAGGGAATCCCAGTATGGAAGACAAGGGCAGATGCATGTTCATTTTTCCCTCTTATGTTTCTTCATAGAGTTTACTTTAGATTTACATGGTTTCAAGTTGCTCTAAAAAAATAAAAAAAGATTCATAGAATTCTTTTCTTTGATAATTTCTAGAGCATGGACACTCAGGAGGTAGCTTTATTTAGACAAAGCATGTGATATGATTCCTTTTCTTTCATCATCTTCATTTTGATACCACAGAGATGCTTTCTCTAGATGAATTTATGTTCACATAAGTATTTACTGAATTTTTCTCATGTAATCTTTAAATACAACTTGCTTATCATAATTGTTTCAAAAAATATAATATTATACTAATACTATATGACATTTTTATTCCAATCATTTCCATATCCATATTTTTTAACTTTATCTTTAAGATATCTGTATGAACTAGGCAAGTCCAAATGTTATCATACTTTCCATTTTATAGATAGCATATCCTTTCAAGCTTAGCTGAAATTTCACTTTCTTCCTTAAATCCTTCCTCAGTTTTCTTCATACGGAAATCCTGTCTCTTTCTTCAGCTATCTTGGCACTTTGTCTTCCTCTTTATGAATGCATATTTTAATGAATGTATAATTTTAAATACATCCCATTTATCCATGTTTTATGTCTTATTGTTTCTGCCAGAGAGAAAGTTCCTTTGAACATAGTACAGTATAATATGTATTCACTGAAGGAATGAAATAAAGTCAACTTTCTCAAACTTATCTATTTAGTAGAGAAATCATGATGGCCCCCTGCCTCCTAGCTCAGACTAAAGGTCAAGTTCTCTACCTAGAAACCCTCATTCCAGATGCCATAAATTTTTTGCATACCTAGAAAAAGCAGATTGTTGGAAGCCTAGAGGGTCTGGGTGCTTCTACATGTCCTATGGAAGGGAGAGTTAGGGGAGCAGAGAATCATCCCCTCATATACACAGATGCTCAGACTGCTAGGTGTCAGAAGTGTGGAGTATAAGTACCTAAGTCAGGTTCCCTAGGAAAAAGTTAAGTCCTTAGAGTCAGGAGAGGCAGTTTCAGTAAGTTTAAGATTCTGACTTTCACAACATAACACATTTTGTTTGTTACCCATTGCTTGTTGCTGTTGTTGTTAACTTTAAATTTTATTTTATTTTTTTAATATTCGGCACATTGAAAACACAATAAGTGACATCCAAAGTGTCACCCCCTAACCAAAAATTGAGGAATGGCTGAACAAGTTGTAATATATGATTGTGGCTTAATACTATTTCACTATAAGAAATAATAAGCAGGGTGGTTTCAGAAAAAATCTTTGGAAGATTTATATGAATTCATGCAAAATGAAGTGAACAGAACAAAGAGAACACTGCATACAATAAAAGCAATTTTGGTTTTTTAATAATATTTTTTCAAATTATATGTAAAGGTAATTTTAACATCCATCAAATTATCTCCCTCATCATCAACAACCCCTCCCTATGATGGTTAGCGATTTAATTTCAAGTTATTTATATTCAATAATGTAAAACATATTTCAATATTAGTCATAGTGTGAAAGAAGCAGGCCAAAAAAAGAACCATAAAAAAGTGAAAATAGTATGCTTCAATATGCATTCAGACTCCATCAATTCCTTCTCTGAATGTGGATGGCATTTTCCAACATGAGTCCTTTGGCACTGTTTTGAATCATTGTGTTGCTGAGAAGTACAGACATTCATAGAGTAACAACAATATTGTAGCAATGATCAAATGAGAAAGACTTGGCCACTCTGATTAGTACAATGTTCTAAGACAATTCTGAAGGACTCATGATGAAAAATACTATCCACTTCCAGAGAGAGAGAGAACTGATAAACTATGAGGAAAGATTAGAATATAATCTTTTCATCCCATTTTAATATACATGATGAGTGAACATTCAGACTCTGATTAAAGACCTCCAAGGAAAAGAGGAGCCTACTATTTCTCAAATCCCACTTTGGAACACCTCTATTTACTAGAAATTTTAATTCCTCAGGATTCCAAAATCCATTTATTTTTTCCCATATTGACTTATTTTTAAAGATGTTGAAATTATACCATATTGACTTATTTTAGAGATGAGGCTCATGGTCTTGCCCAGAGTGAAGGTAATCATTGTCTTCAAGTGTCTGAAAAACTGTCAGGAGAAGAATTAGATTTGTTTTCCTTGACATCAGAGAGTAGAAACAGAACCAAGGATTGGAAGTTGTAGAGAGGAAGATACAGTCTTGAGGTAAAGAAAAGCTTCCAAAAAATAGAAATATCCCTAAGTGAAGAAAGTTGTCTTGGAAAGTCAGAGGTACACTTCCACCACATCTTAAGATTTTCAATCATATATTATCTTTTACCTATGGATATGTTGTAGAGATGAGTCTTATCCATGTTCCAGTTGAGATCTTTTTGAATTTTCATCTAATTCTTTGGTAACTACCACAGGATGATAAAGCCAGAATGGACCTCCAATGAAGAAAGAGGACAGATTTTAAAAGGGAAGAATAAATGAACTAAATATCAATGGAGTCAAAGAGATAAGCAGAAAGGAAAGACAAATGACATGGGTAGTCAGTCACCATAGTCAGACTTTCACACCCTCTGGCCTAGGAGAATATAAGATCAAGCAGGATGTTATATTTGATGTGATTATTACCATTTGATGAGAATTTGCTGGGTTCTTTCTGATTCCCCTGGTTACTACTCCCCTTAATCCATACTCCCCACCCCTACCATAGATACAATTACCTTGCATTTAATTTGCATATAGATCATCTATATTTGTATATGTAGAATGTAAGCTCCTTGAGGATAGGGATACTTTCATTTTATCTCTGTAGTCTAAGGACTTGGCACAGTGCCAGACACCTAATTACTTTAATATATAATCAATAATTGATTGCTCAACAATGCACTGGAAAAAATGCTAACTTTGGAGTCCAACTAGAAGGGGAAGAAAACTAACTCTTCCACTTACTCTCTTTGTGACTTTGTCCAGATCATTTAGCCTCTCTGAGCCCGTTTCCATTTTAACACAATGAAAGAGTTGTGCTAAATGCCTTCCATTGTCTATAAACATGAGGTCCTACGTCAGCACCCTAGAGCAAGGCCCTGTGAGCACTGTATTATTTATGTCTCTGGACCACATCATGATCGCAGATACCCAAAGTCCTCTGTCATAAACATATTCAATCTTCACATTTCTGTCTCTGCATCACTGAGAGTAAGGATGAGGAATAAATGAAACCATTTATTTTACATAACATTTGCTAAAAGTCGGTCATTCAATTTAATTTGTACTACATTCTATTAACTGATGTTGTATAGATACTATATAAGTCATATCAAATAATATTCAGACCAAACAGAAATTCCAATAAATTTAGTAAAGGTTGGACTAAAAGCCCAAATTGACAGACTCTCTTCAACACAGATGAGCCTATAATACTGCCCTGAAGGTGGAACAGCATATGAAATCCTATGCTTTTCAGAACCTTAAGAGCCTCTAAGTTAATTGTAATACATTAAGGGCAAAATCTGCAGCTTGGCAGCTTCAAATCTACTTGCTTTTACATTTAAATCAGATCCCAATGCCTAGCTGATAAACTAATCTCTATCTACTCCAAGGTACAAATCTGCTGTTGGGATGCAGGGTATTTTGTTGACCTTTCTGAATAGTCGGCAAAAAAAAATTAAGTTTTGTGAAAAACTTTTCTTGGATAATTTTTGCATAATAATTCATTTTCCCAAAGCATCACTAGGATAGAATGTACAATGAAAAATTGGGTTTCTAGTCAAAAGTTATCAAGGGAAAGTCTATAAAGAATATTTAGCTTTAATGTATTTTATCCATTCACATTTTAAAAGACCCCATCTTATTTCTCCAAGCTAAACATGAGAAGCAGCTTGCTAAAATGCAAAGAACCTTGAACTTGGAGTTAGAGATTTGTATTTGAGTCATAAGTCTGACAATTATTAGTTGTATAGCCATGAGCAATTATCATAACTTCCCCACATTTCTGTCTCTTCATCTGTAAAATAGAACCACTCACTTTTGTGCTATTTCACAGGGTTATTGAAAATAAAATGCTTTGTAAATTGCAAGTAAATTCCAAGCTACCTCTGATTCTAATAGGGATATCTGATTGACATTCCTGTTCACATGATCATTATATTTTCATCCATTCAATCCTTCAGTTTATTTAGATAATACCAGTAGTATTTATTAAGCACTTTCCATGAATAAATGAAGCAGAACTGAGCTGACCTATGCTTTCAATATGCTTACAATCCAGGGGAAATGATACATATATGAATATATATATATATGAATATCTGTATACATATATATTTATATATATGAATATCTTAAGTTAAATTTAATTTAAGTAAAGTTAAGTTTAACTTGGTGAGTTAAACTCACTAAGTGAGTAGAGTCATTAAATATAACAACAGAGGAAGAGAAAACACTGTCCAAAACAAAGAATAGTGCTTCCCAATATCTCCTAAAGTTTAATTCTTCCCATCTCGGGGTTTTTTTCAAATCATGTAAATACCTTAAGCTTCTGCCTATTTTTTTGTTTTGGAAATATCCAGGTTTTTCCCAGGAATAAATAATGTTTGGGAGGGGGGAGACAATGGAATAAGTAAAGAGTACATTCTGGGTATATAGGTGGTGAAGGAGGAAGATAGAAATTAAATAAGCCTTCCAATTTCCTTACTTATAAATTTTAATATTAAAAAAATCTATTTGCTTCCTTTGAATCAAAGAAAATATGAGGTTAGTAATATGTACAGCTGTAACCTAACCTTCCTCAACTCATCACCTCTATGTGGCTTCATTGCAGAAAGCATAGCTAAGTGAATGATAGATGGTGAAGTCAGTTGGGCAGTAGCCAGTAGCTATCTCCTTCTGTTCTGAGACCTGCATCCAAATTTGAGCCTGTGAAATGGCTTGGGTGATCTTAATTTGACAGTTGTCAACATTTCAGAATCACTGCCAAGTTCAACCAAATGGAAGTCTTTGTCAGGGTATGGCTGGGCAAATGTGTGTTGTATATATGAATACACCCACTCACATATAAACACAACCTTCACTCTCTTGCTCATTAATATAATAATGATGATAGCAATAGCTCACATTTACATAGCATATTAAGGTTTGTGAAGCACTCTACTTACATTATTTCTTTGGATTCTGACAACAAGCCTGTGAAATTGGTACTTTTATTATCCCCATTTTACAGACAAAATAACTTTCCTACGATCACAGAGGTAATAAGTATTTGAGGCAGGATTTGAACCCATATCTTCTTGATTCCAAGTTCAATGTTCAAGTCACTATGCCAATACATTTGTGTGTTTCCAGAATGTGTTTAATTCATGTGAGAAACACACACACACACACACACGCACGCGCGCACACACACACAAACACACACATACATACACACACACATGCTTCTAAAATCCTATTTGATCAATATTGGATTCCATGATGAAGTCTTCTGGGAGAGGGAAGTATTGTTTGGATTTGTGTGATCCTAGGAAGAAATAGAATTCACAGAAGTACCCAATTTGGCATAGTTGATAGAGGAAAGGGATCTGGACAGGACCTGTAATTTCATTGGAATGGAAAATTCCCAGGACAGGAAATTCCCTCTACTAATGCAAGCTAGCACCTTTTCTGCAATTTATATATAATCTTAGAAAATTGCCTAGAGTTTTAATAGATTAAGTGGATAAATCATCTTTTTAAAGAGGAAAAATAGAAAAAACCTAGTAAACATAATATAAAGTGACACAAAAAAAGATGATGACCTGCTCAATCTTTTCATTGAACAGTTATAATTATTATTTATCTAAGAAACATATTTGATAGTTCATCAAATCCACTTAAATTTAAATTGATCTCACAAAACAATAGGCTTTTTCCCAAATAAGAAGTCAGTTAAAATCCAGTTGAAACTTTTTAGAGTTAGAAGACAATGTACAGATTGTCTAATCAATCATTTAACAAGCATTCATTCACCAAATACCTACTATGTACAGGCTTCATTCTACTATAGGATCTTACAGTCCTTAGGATCTTACTTCCATCAATGAAAACAATATATTCACAGACACATTCATACATATATATACATACATGGACATTTTACATATATGTATATATACATACATACAATGTGTACACAATAAAGAAGGTATAATTTTAGGGGGACAACACTAAAAGCTGTTGGGGTTCAGAAAAGTCCTCATGACTTTGGCAAGTCCTCAAGACAATGACATTTGAGTCAAGCCTTGAAAGAAACTAGGGCTTCTGAGAATGAGAAGAGAAAAGGGAATGCATTCTAAACATGAAGAACTGCTGAAACAGAGAGAAGAAATGGAGCCTCATGTATGAGAACCAGCAAAAAGGTTATTTGACTGAACTGTAGAATGAAGGGGAGAAATATACAATAATATTGAAATGGTAGATGGGAGAAAATTTGTGAAAGACTTTAAGTATCATTCAGAGGAACATACATTTGACCTTAGTTTCATAGGGAGCCACTGAGATTAGCTGAGTAAGGATTAACATGGTTAACATGGTCAGGCTTATGCTTTAGAAAAAATCACCTTGACAGTCGATTAGAGGAGGGTTTGAAGAAAGAAGGGATTTATAGTAAGAAAACTAATTAGGTTATTGAGATAATCCAGGTAAGAGGTGGCAAGGGCCCAAACTAGGGCAGTAGATATATAAGGAAAAAGTTATGACAGACATCACAAAGTTAGAATCAACAACTAATTGGATATGCAAAATGAGAAAGAATGAAAAGGAGAAGATGACTCCAAAGTGGCAAATCTGGATGACTGGTAGGATGCTGGTATTCTCAAGAGAAGCAGGAGACTTTGAAAGAGGTAGAGTTGGGAAGAAAGGCAATTATTTCTGTTTTAGATATGCTGAATTTGAGATGTCTATAGTGCATCGAATTCAAAATGTTCAAAAGATGATATGGAACTGAAGTTCAGCAAAGAATCAAATTTGAAACAAATTTGAAGTCATGAGCATAGAGATTATAAATCTCAAAATAAAACTGCTGATAGAAAAAAGAGGGGGGGGTAAAAGGGAAGGAAAGAAGGAAGGAAGGAAGGAGGGAAGAAAGGAAGGAAGGGCAGAAGGAAGGGAAGAAGGAAGGAAGGGAGGAAAGAAGAAAGGAGGGAGGAAGGCAGGAAGGAAGGAAAGAAAAGGGGGAAAGGGAGAAGAAAGAAAAAAAGGGGAAGGAAGGAAAGAAAGGAGATAGAAAGGAAGGAAAGAAGGAAGGGAGAAAAGTGGAGAGGAAGGAAGGAAGGAAGGAAGGAAGGAAGGAAGGAAGGAAAAAGAGATAGGAAAGGAAGGAGGGATGGACAGAGACAGAGAGAGAATACTTAAGCGTAGAATGCTAGAGCACACTGAAAGTAAGGGTGCATGATATGGGTGATGATCCAGCAAAAAAAAAAAACAAAAAACTGAAGAATAGTCCAACAAGTAAAGAGGAACCAAAATGGAATCCAAAGAGGAGAAAGAAGGGGGGAAGTGGTCAACAATGTCAAATACTGCAAAGTCAATACAGTGATGGTTAAACAAAGAGCATCAGATTTGGCAATTAAGAGATCACTTTGGAGAAGGCAATTTCTGTTGAGTGATGAAGTCAGAAGTCAATTGATAGATCTGAGTAAGAAAAAGTGTTCATGAAGACTACATTTGTTTCTTTTCTTTGGATTATTGGAAATTCTGGGAATAGCTCAACCCATTGCTTCTGATTCTTTTCCCTGAGACCAAGCAGAATAAATCTAATCCCTCTTTCCTGTAACAGCCCTTTCAGACACTTGAAGACAGCTATTAGCCCCCCTTATCTTTTCTTCTCCAAGATGAATACTTTTAGTTCCTTTAATTGATCCTAACATGACATGTACTCAAGGGCCTTCACTATTCTGGTTGTTTCCCCCACCCTGGATAAATTCCAGTTTATCAATTTCCTTCCCAAAATCTATTCCTGAAACCCATGCTTCTCTTAATAAAGACCAAGATCACATTTCTTTTTAGTTTTGGTTTTTTAGGTGACATTATCATGTCTGACACCCTGTTGAGTTTTAAATACAGTAAAATGACCAGAGTTTGTCAATCTTTCTGTCTAACTATGCCCTCCAATCTTAAACTTTGTGGTCATTTTGTAAGCCAAGTGAAAGTCTTTATATTTATCTGCATCACATTTCAACTACTTAGACTAAACCCAATGTTGAATTCCCCATTCTGCTTAACACCACTAGCTATCCCATCCCAATGTTTTTTCCCAAGCATTCAATCCCTTTAAACCACTTACATGGGAAATAATATATTGTTTCCTCTCTTAAGAAAAGATAAAAAGAGACAAAAGGTGATTTCTATTTAAGCAATTCAAGAAAGGGTAAAGATGACAATAAAAAGCCACCTGATCTAGACATATCAAAATTCTTAAAGGGTGGTTTATTTGAAGATTTTATGATCTAGTGGAAAGCAGAATTCAAAGGGAGGTTTATAGTAAATGGAATGTATTTCCTATTGGAATTCTATCCTGCCACCATCATCCTCAATGCACCTGGGTGACACAAGTTAACTCAAGTTCTGTAACAATGCCTTACAGAAGCAGTTTATTTTTTTACAAAGCATTTTTTCATTTGATGAAGTATTTTGTAATTGTAATTGATAGAACTAAAACAGGAATCTGAACAGTAAAAGGATAATGAAAACCATAAGTAAATAATTCTAAATGCTAGCAGTATGGGATAAAGAGAAAGGGGTTGAAGGCTCTTTTTCCATTAATTGACATAATGAATGAGCACTGACCCTAGGTGTCATACTAGTCAGAAAGGAATGTGGGGACAACAAGATGGCAAAAGAGATATTCTTGCAGCAGGAAAGACAAAAGTCTTCTCTATTTTGTGTAGCCTGTGTTAGATTTGTTTGTTTTTTAAATAATGAAACCAATTTTGATAACTTCTAGGACAGTTGGAGTGTATCTCCAAAGCTCACAACTGGTTGGTGAGTTAATAGTGAACTAGTAGCCCCAATAAATGCAAATCAAGTCCATTCAATTCAACACATTTGAACAAAGAGAGCAAGCAAAGCATTTTTTTTTTGAGGAGCTGGGGCATCACTTATAGGAAATGCTTTGATATCAGCATTCCTAAAACTATTACTAGGTAAATTACATTGGGTTCATAAGTCATTGAGAGATTGCAAATTGAGTCTTACTTCGTTTAATCAACTCTCTGGAACAATAACTAAGCAAAAGTACATAAAAAGCCTCTCAAATTCTTGATTTAGGCATCTAGTCACATAATCACAATTAGTGCCTCTAAGCAACTCCATCTTTCTAATTACCTGTCTATCTATGCTTTGCTATGGTAGGCTTTTTCACTACAGATATAGTGCCTGACATATTAGGGGAGACTAGCTGAAATGAGAGGAAAATTTCTGGCTTCTGCCTTTATCCAGTGACATCACAGATGTGATTGTGGAATAAGATAGGTTGAAGATTCATTCAAAGATGGTCTCGCATCATTTCCTTGTGCATTCTATTGTTAGACTAAGGCAGGTCTCTTGGGGGGGGCGGTAAAGAATTCCACAGACAATCCCAATTATTTTCACAGGACAATGCAGACTCCTGCTTGATTGTAGCTTCACAGTTTGGACTATTCACATATGTTGTACTTCTCATTATAACGTTGCTTATAATTGAAAGTCTTAATGGGGCAGCAGCCCATAAGACGGCCTTTATGCAGCTCCATTTTAAATCTTGACACTGCCAACAGGAGAATATTGTTTCCAAATTACTACAAAAACACTTTGTAATTTCAAAGTACCTGTATTTTCTTGAAATTTCCATCTAATCATTAGGTTATATGCAATATCTGAAAAACAATTGATAATGCATTTTTCTCCTTTAGATTATGAGTACATGTGATGCTCATGCCATCCATCAAGAAACCTTACATATTAAAAGACAATAATAAATTATTGTTTGTCTCCTACATCTAATTCTAGTGCAACTGGAATCCTCTCTACTAAAGGAGGGACCACATATATAAAAGCAGAAGAGATCAGAAAAGGAGAGAGAGAGAGAGAGAGAGAGAGAGAGAGAGAGAGAGAGAGATACAACATTGTAATCAATAATAATCATCATCATATATTTCAATTACATAACACTAAAGTTTTTCAACTTATTTTATATCATATCTCATTTGATCCTCACAACAACCTGATACCTACCACCAAGAATAATGCACATAGAATGGGAACATTATGTCTGCTTAACTCAATTGAAATGACTTGTTGATTCAGATTTCAGGGTCCCTTTGAAAGATTCTGGATTTTGTTCTAAACAGATATTTAAAGAGTACAAATTGTTGTGGGGAAGGAAGATTAGATGTCCTAGTTAACAAAGTAGATGATAGAATCATAGACAAAGATAACTGGAATGATTCCTGAGTAGTCATTTTCTCCCTTCCTCTTTTCCTAGTAGCAATGTTTTATAAAAATATCAAACAAATCAAAATTTGAAATATTTTAAAAGTTCAAAGACATTTTGTTTTATTTATTTATTTTGTTTTTTGCAAGACAATGGGATTAAGTGGCTTGCCCAAGGTCACATAGCTAGGTAATTATTAAGTGTCTGAATCAGATTTGAACTCAGGTCCTCCTGATTCCAGGGCTGGTGCTCTATCCACTGGGTCCCCTAGCTGCCCCAACAAAGATATTTTGTAACTGTCCCTTGGTAGTTCATTATACATACTTCATAGGTTTTTTTTTTCAATCACTAGCTTATTCATGCATTCATTACCAGTTCTGAGTCTGCCAAAATGATGCGTCCACCCATTCCCATCTATTTGCTTTCCTGATAGACCTTAGAGATCTTCTGATCCAACCTGAACCTGAAGTGGAGCTTCCTTTAAAACATTTCCATCAAGTATCTGCTTAAGAATTTCCAGTGTGGATAAGAATTGGAAATTGAAGAGATTCCCATCAATTAGAAATGGATAAACAAGCCATGGTAAATGATTGAGATAGAATATTTTTGTGCTACAAAAAAATGAAAAAGCAGAATGATATTAGAAAAACCTGGAAAGACCTACATGAACTGATGCAAAATGAAGTAAACAGAATCAAGAGAACATTGTACAAAGTAATTGCAATATTTTATTATGATGAATATGATTGCTATTCTCCACAATACAATGTTCCAAGACAATCCCAAAAATTAATGAGGAAGCATAATATCTACCTTTAGAGAAAGAGCTGATATGCCTGGCTATAGATTGAAGCTACTTTTCACTTTTTTTTTAAAAAAGTTTATTTTTCCAACTACATGCAAAGATAGTTTTCAACAATCATGGTTTCATCCCTGCCCTGACAGAGTATAGTCTAATATAGGTTAGACATATTAACTATGTTAAACATATTTCCATATTAATCATTTGTGAAAGAAGAATCTGAACAAGAAGGGAAAAAACCATAAAACATAAAAAAATTGAAAAATTGAAAATATTGAGCTTTGGTCTGCATTCAGAATCCATAGTTCCTTCTCTGAATATAGATAGTAATTTCAATCACAAGACCTTTAGAATTGTCTGATAATTGTCTAGCTGAGATCAATAAATCCACCATAGTCGATCATCATATAATGTTGCTATTAATATATACAATGCTCTTCTGGTTCTTCACATTTCACTCAGCATCAGTTGATGTCTTTCAAGACTTTTCTGAAGTCCCACCCTCATGATTCTTATAGAATAATACATTATAGAATATACATTATAATATATAATATAATAATACAATATAATATAGAATATATAGAATATACACTATAATACATTCTAGAATAATACATTCATATACTACAATTTGTTCAGCCATTCTCCAATGGTAGATATCCCCTCAATTTCCAATTCTTTGCCATCATGAAAAGACTCCAATAAATATTTTTGTACATGAGGGTTTTTTTAACCTGTTCTTGTGATCTAGTAATGACATTGTTGGATCAAAGATCCAACAATACCAATTATACCTTCTGGGTATAATTTGCCTCTTTCAGAGATCTATTAAGTGATATTGCTGAATCAAATATGCAGTTATATTGTCCTTTGGGTATAGCTCCAAAATGCTCTCCAAAAAGATTGGATCATTTCACAACTCCACCAACAATGCATTAGTGTCCCAGTTTTCCCAAATCTCCTCCAACACTGATTTGTCCCCTCCTTTCTTTGTCAATCCGATACATGTAATGTGGTACTTCAGAGTTGTTTTGATTTGCATTTCTTTAATTAATTATTGTTTAGAGAATTTTTTCAGATGGCTATAGATAACTTTAATTTCTTCATCTGAGAACTGCTTGTTCACACCCTTTCATCATTTATCATTTGGGGAGTGACTTGTGTTCCTATAAATTTGACACAGTTCTCTATATATTTTAGAAATTAGTCCTTTATCAAAAACACTTGCTGTAAAATTTGTTTCTCAACTTATTTATTCACTTTAATCTTTCATTTTCTTTCTTTCTTTCTTTCTTTTGCTTTTATTTGAATCTTCTTGTACACAAATGACTATAAGAAAATGTTTTACATAATAGTACATGTATAACTTGATTGCTTACCATCTCAGAAAGGGGGGGAGGGAAAGGGAGAGGAAGAGGTAAAATTTGGAACACAAAACTTAAAAACTTTTAAAATTAGCATTTAATTTATCCTGCTTGACCCCAAAGGCACAACAAAGAGTAATGGATGGAAGTTGTCAAGAGTATATTGAAACTAGCTTTAAAGAATATACTGACAATTAGAATTATCCATGGCATAGGTGCTTCAGTAGGTAGTAAGTCCTTGAAGTGAAGGTCTGAGGTTGAATAACTATTTCTCATGTTGTAGATTCTTATTCAAGTAAGAATCCTTGCCTTTTGTTGGCAAGGATAGATGAGGCAGTATGGACAGAATGCCACTAAAAAGTCCATTAGTCATTTAAAAAGCCATTCAACAACACTTTTTAATGAACCAAAATTACTTATTCAGACATCTTCCCCACTGGTGGTTAAATGCCATCCTTCCCACTAATAGTCTCTGAAGTCATCTCCCATTCAGATTCTGCCATTCTTCATGGCTACACGCATATATGTTACAAAAACACATAAATGAAATATAGTCACTTAAGGAACAGCTATTGAGCACCTACTATGACATGAAGAGTCCTGTGCTGGGTCCTAGAGATGATAACATTTAGATTATATGTACACAAAATTAGATATAAAAAACAAGGAGACACAATATTCTATAATAAATCCATTAGAGAGATTCAAAATGGAATGCTCTGACTTCTAAAGGGAAAATACTAAGAGACAAATTAGGCTAAACCTCATGCTGAAGAGTTATTGAAGTTAGGTGTAAAAGGAAAAAAATAAGATCAGGTTTAGAGGTAGATTAGTACCAGATTGATGGACTGAATCTATATAATGAAACAAAAACTGAAATAGTACAGATTGTGTCAATTTATACAGTAATAAATCAATCATGCTCCCATATTCCTTCAAAGATCAAGAAAATTGGAGTTATGCTCTATCTTACCATATTATAAGAAATATCTGGAAAATAAGGTCTTAAGGTATTTTCTTTTTTTTAAATTATTCAATAGAAAGGCTTAGAAATGATATGATGACTCCTTTCACCACTGAATATACCCTTGCAAAGTAACCAAATGCTATAAAAGGCTAGTAGTTTAAGTCCTAATCATGTGACTCAAGTGATGGTGGAACCTAAATCAGACAAGATTTCATTGAATCTCTGCTATAGTACAATTTTTAGAGAGCAAAGAACAAATGGGATATAAAATATGGCTTTTGTTGGCAGGGATGGATGAGGCAGTATGGAGAGAATGCCACTAAAAAGTCCATTAGCCATTTAAAAAGCTATTAAACAACATTTTTTAATGAACCAAAATTATTTACCCAGCCATCCTCCCCACTAGTGGCTAAATCGGTAGCAAAATGAAAAATCGGAAGTCTTTTCTACTCACTAGGCCTAAATTGTTAAATTGTTACCCAACAGAGTAAGTTAAAAAAAATAAAATAAAGGACTATTTATGTGGCAGCATTCAAAGTTCAACAAGCAGCATGGGGTCTGTGTGTGTGTGTGTGTGTGTGTGTGTGTGTGTGTGTGTGTGTGTGAGAGAGAGAGAGAGAGAGAGAGCCATCCTCAGAGACAGGAAGACAGGAGTTCAAGGTCAGTCTCTGACACTTATTAGATATATAACCTAAAGCAAGTAAGTCACTTAGCTTCTGAGTGTTCCGGGAAACTTTCTAAATCTATAAGTTATAGATTGAATTGTTGATCAGCATTGATAGAAGGAGTTCTCTATATCAATGAAATCATGAATCTAATTTTTTCTTTAAAAAATATCTCTATTGACAGTTTCTGAGGAAATTGAAGTAGAGAAAGAGAGACTAGAACTTTAAGGGAAAGAGTATAAATCAAAGAAAAATGAGGCTGGCTGCTTAAACTCGGTCTTCCATCTACTCCATGATCCTATTAGACTTCCCATCACCTCTAACCCCACTTCATGGGGAGGGATCAGCAGTACCAACCAGCTATGACTGGAGAGACATATAGTGGAGCTAATGAGACTGTAACAACCCAACTAGGATTTTTTTCCCCAGAATGGAACACGATTGGTATGATTCCCCAAGGTGCTAGAATTTGTCTGCCTTAAACTAAAATGCTTGGCCAGGACCATGAGCCAACCTTCCTTCATTTTCCCTAGTATAAAACCTCAGAGAGGTCATAAGTCATATAGAACCAAGATGTGCTAATTACTCAGATGTAGATATGTTTGTGAGTCAGCATTTTTCCAAATCACTCAAAAGTAAGGTTGCAGGATGGAAATGACGCAAGTATGTACATATTGTACTCTTCTTGCATGAGAAATTGCTACACTAGGTGTCTGCATTCTATTAGCAAGGGCTATAGTTAGATCATCCTAGTGAGAGGTTTTGTCTCTGTTTCTTACTGACTATAGACTCAAACACAATCTGCAGATAACAGAAATCAGACTCCAAAGTACTGCAGAGAAATCTCAGTGGGAGTTTGTTATTCTTTTTAAGTTAAGAATTGGGAGGGGGGTGGCTAGGTGGCACAGTGGATAGAGCACCGGCCCTGGAGTCAGGGGTACCTGAGTTCAAATCCAGCCTCAGACACTTAATAATTACCCAGCTGTGTGGCCTTGGGCAAGCCACTTAACTCACTTACCTTGCAAATACCTAAAAATAAAATAAAAGAATTGAATACATGGTAACAAGTAAAGAGTTTGAATTGAGGTTCATAGTATTTAGATTTGGAAGGGACCTTGTAAATTTTCTCTTTACAGATGGGGAATCAAAAAATTGGAACAGTAAAGTCAAGATTTGAACTTCACTAGTTCTCTTCCTAGTCTTCTCCTCACTCTACTACTACATTCACAAAATACTAATAAGAAGTCAAAAAGTTAGTAAGCACTATTTTGAAATGCTCTGACCAAAATCTCTGATCATGTACAATTAAGTCAGCCTTTAAGACTAGAAACAGGTGGGCTTCTCTAACACTGGGGCATTGGCTGTGAAGTACAAAAGACTCTGACAATTTATACACACATATACACAGTGATTAGTCAATCCCCAAAGTCCTAATCATCAAATAATCAATTGATATGTGATGAGAATATTCACAAGGGAAGCTAATAAGTTCAAACATTCTAACATTCAAAACAGAGTTAAGGACCCTTAGAATAGCATCAGGGACAAAAAAAAGTCAAGCAAAGGCCACCAAGGAAGATGGAAGTGAAAAATTCTTTCCCCCCACTTTATACTCAAGCAAAACTTCTTGAACTTCTCTTGGAAAGAGCCACCTGAACAAACAAAGTCCCACCTACAGAGGCAGATCAGAAAATTCTGGAAGACAACTTGTGACTTGAAAAGTTTCCCCTCAAATAGAAATGAGGACTCCATTGTCTCACCAGCCCTTGGTTTGTTTCCTCCTGTAGCATCAAGGGCAAATTGTAGGGATACACATATTTGTTGTCAATTTGTAAATGTGAAAACTGCCACCAATGTGAGATAAACTACAGTGATTTTAAGGGGAGAGGAAGGAAAACCAAAATTCCGTGCATTCCAAAATAAGCTGAAAAGGAAAGAAGAAAGTGGTGTAGGTCGGAAAACCCTTTTTTGCTACCTGGTTCCAAGAAAAACTGGATCCAGGGAGTGATGGATGTGGGTAAATACATTCTACCTTGTGTCTGTAACCAGCAGGACAAGGTCTAAAATGAAAGTATTTTGCAAAGTGTTTCCAGTTGAGGGATGGTTAGAAATCACTGAAGTCATTTCACAATATCAAAGTCACAATTTATACTTCACTTCTCAATGGTAGGAAAGTCAACTTTGCTTTGGGAATCTGGGCTAGTATTTTTGTTGAATAACTTGCAGAGTGCTTAATAATTCACATACAAGTAATTGAGAGTCCCCCTGCATTCTGCTTGTCTTTACTGCTACGTGGTACTGAGTGTCCCTGAGTCTGGGAGCAAGAATATGGATAGGTCAGCTAGATAGAGGCAACTAGGTAGGTCTGTGGTGAGAACATTGGAATTGGAATAAGGAAGTTCAAATCCTCCCTTAGACAAATATTAACTGGATGACTCTAAAAGTCCCTTAATCTCTCAGTCTGTTTCTTCATTTCCAAGATGGAAATAATAATATTATCTACTTCACAGGTGAGGATCAAAAGAGATAACACAGTGTGTGACCTGCCCCATTTCCTTACAAAAACAAAAATGAGAGAGAGAGAAAGTTAGTTTGCTTTGCAAACCCTAACATTCACTATAAATGTTCACTATTATGCTTACTTTGTTGTGGGTCAGTAATATCCAACTCTTCATGAACCCATTTAGGGTTTTCAAAGATACTAAAGTTTGTCAAAGATACTAAAGTAGTTTGCCATTTCCTTCTCTAGCTCATTTAACAGATAAGGAAAAGTGAGGCAAGCAGAGTTAAGTGACTTGCCCAGAGACACAGAACTGGATGTATCTGAGGTCAAATTTGAATTCAAGAAGACCAAGAGAGCACTATAATGCATTTTAGATCAAACAGACACACACACACACACACACACACATATATATATATATGTAAATCACCTAAAGATGCAGACATAAATTCCTGCAAAGAAAATGGTAAAGAACAAGAAAGATGCCAGAAAATATCATCATCATTATCATTATTGTCACTGTCAAAAAATGATAGTATTTCTATATAGCCCTTTTCATACATTATTTCATTTGATTCTCCTGACAATCCTGTAAGGTGGTGACTATTTTCAATCCTCATTTTATAGATGAGGAAACTAAGGCACAGAGGTTCCAGGTGCTTTGAGTCCTATAGATAATAAGCATCGAGTAGAATATTAAATAAGCTCTTCTTACTTGAAGTTCAAAACTGTATTCACCTAGTCACCCATTACTCCATGTGTCATCTTCTAAAGTTCTGTCCTGATGCTTCATAAAGGGATGTGGATGGCCTTAATTTATGTCAACAAAGCCTAATTTCTGGCAAGTCTGATCAAGCTAGGAAATCTTCAAATAGTGTTTAACTATCTGCCCTAGAAGCACCACCAATCTACATAAATTTGAAGAGGCTCAGCAATCCATTGGATAGCAAGTGATTCTTATTCTCACCTTAACAATTCAGGAAGACCATCCACAGGGTGGGTTTGGTACAATAAGTGGTCATACTACACATTCAGAGATCCTCAAAATATTTCCAGTCTAGTCAATTTACACACAAGAGAATAAAGGAAAAATTGAATTCACTATTGATAAATTTTCCATAGTCTACCCAAGACCTCATTGCCATTGAGAGGTGAAGGGAAAACTATTCCTTCTGTTTTTCAAATTCTATGTATGACTAATTTCAAAATATAACAAAAGTGGGGGAGGGTATACTGCCTCATTTTTAAAGAGAGTGATGAGGTTCAAATTGAAAAAGTCCTGCCCTGGGGCAGCTAGGTGGCACAGTGGATAGAGCACCAGCCTTGAAGTCAGGAGTACCTGAGTTCAAATCCAGCCTCAGACACTTAATAATTTCCTAGCTGTGTGGCTTTGGGCAAGCCACTTAACCCCATTGCCTTGAAAAAATATAATAAAAAAGTCCTGTCCTGTTAGCAACAAAAATTTATGTCCTCCATCCAGTCAGTCCCTAAATCACACTATTTTCTTCAAACTGGAGAGGGTTAAGAACTAAGCTCTGAAACTCTCTGTAAAGTCTCTTCTCTTCCCTCCTTCCTCTATTTATTTCCTAGCCACTCTCATCCTCCCACCACCACTAGGAAAATATCAGAACCAAACCTGTTTTGAGAAGTTGAAGTAGATATAGATAGGAGAGCTTTGGATTAGTCTAAATTTTATTTCCATAAGCCTCAATCTAGAGCCTCAATCTAGAAGATCTATTTTATGTACTATTTATTCTTGGCTGATGTAAATTACCATCCTGATTCACTTATCCTTCTCATATGGATTAGCAACCAACAGGATAATTGGATATCAGGAATCATATAAATTCATTTTGAGTCAGAAACAAGAAAACTCTTTTGATGAATGGAACTAGGAGGTGCAAGGATCTAAGGTAAAAGGATAAAATTAAGGTGAGCACCAGTTAAGAAAAAAACAGATCAGTCAAAAAATAGAGATTTTTAGATACTCTTTAAAAAGAATTTATCAGCCCAGGGTACATATATATTTTATTTACAGCTCTCAATTATCCATACTAAGGTATAGACTTGATGACAGGATAATTTGAAAGCAACAAAAATTTAAATTTTGACTGCTATATTGTTTCCACAGCAAATTTACCCTGAAAAGCTAGTGTTTTTAGCTAGTGTAAAAATGAATTAGCTTCCTGAATTTTTAGCACAGTGATTGGAAAACAGTTTAGAAACAAACATTTAATGATAATTCACAAGAATACAATGCATACTATAAGTTGCATAACTTAACTTACAGTATCTCAGTTGATCCTCATAAAATCCCTATGAGATAGGTGCTAATACTATGACAATAATAGAAATGAGGAAACTGAAGTTCAGTCTCAGGCTCACACAACTCATGTGCATCTGAGTTGGGATTCAAACACAGATCTTCCTAAAGCTAAGGCTCATGTCTAATATACAAGAGGCCAGACTGCCTCTTGTTCACACACAAATTGATAGCTGATTTGGTTTCTTCTTTGTTCAAAACAGAGAACTACAGTTTGAAACCCTTAGTTCTCATAAATAAATGGACTTTAAATATTATTTACTCTGTTATTCCTACAAAAAATGCAGATGGGTAAAAAGACTAAGTGTGAATCAGTATATAAAAATTTCCATAAAACTATTTGTGTGAAAGTTTCTTTTCCAAAACCATAAGAGGAATCAGGATGGCCAGCAAGATTATAAGTTTTTTTGAGAGCAAACAAACTATGTTTATCCCCATCCCAGAGTGCCTGATAAAGTGCCATATATACTATGGTCACTCAAAAAATGTTCACTGAATTGTAAATATAGTCTGAGACTGGGTGTCCTAAACATACTTATTAATCTAAATATCTCCTTAAGCCTGCAGGCACAGCTCGTGAATGATTAAAACAGATTGGTTGTCAAATGTCCTTCCAGATTTCTAACAGAGAAATATGGACACTGAAATTATGAAGCAATAACCCAGTGAATGTGTTATAACAGAGACAAGGCAGGTCTATTTCACAGGTAGTACCAGGTGCATGCTCAGGCCTTCAGGTCTCAAAATAAATTTTGGCATTTTGTATTTCAATTCTTAAGTTTATATTTTCAAAGTAAACTTTAATTTGTTTTTTTAATTATATGCACATATGTATTCATGCCAATGATTTTTCTTTAGTTTTTATGAATAAAAATAATATCCTCTTTGATTATTGTTCAGTCACATCCAACTCTTTATTGACCCCATATAGGGTTTTCTTAGCAAAGATATGAGTAGTTTGTTATTTCCTTCTCCAGCTGATTTTACAGATGAGGAAACTGAGGCAAACAGAGTTAATTGACTTCTAGGATCATGCAGCTAGTAAGTCAGATATGAACTTAGGAAAAGGAGTTTTCTTGACTCCAAACCCTGCACTCTAACGACTGCTCCACCTGGATGCCCTTTTTGACTATTTAATAAATGTTTATTTCAAAAAAATAAATAAATGAACTTCCCTCAGTATTTACTTAGTCAATCATTCTATCAATGCTAGTGGACTGCATGCTTGCTTTCCTCTCATCCAATTAAGACATTCCTTTCTTTTGAATCCTTCCTCATGTCCTTCTCCTCTTTCCTTCATTTAAATCAAGAGGTCAAAAAAGGCAAAAATCTAGACTCTATTTGGGATTTTTAAGAACTGACTTTAGCTAAAGATCCAGAATATTCCCACTCCAAATAAAAGATAAAAGAAGGGCATTGCACTTAATTTTTTAAATTCTTTTTGAGATTTCCTTGCTGTCACAGAATTGGGGAATGATTCAGAAGTTCAAGAATAAGAAAGCAAAACCCAGATCTACCAAAGAAAGCACAGGTATATTTTAGGCTAGATATTTAGGACCATTATTTCAATGTTATAGAATGCTTGGGAAAGTAACTAGAAAGAATAGCTGTGCCCAATACCTAAAAGAAACTAAGGCAAGCTTGTAAAAAATAGAAACCAAATAGGCAGTGTCAAAGAAGCTCAGAATAATATAAATCTAATATCCATCCATCCCCATGGGCAATGTATTTAGCCTGTCTGAGCTTCATTTTACTAATCCATAATATAGGGTCAAAGACTAGATGCCCAGTGCACCGGCCCTGGAGTCAGAAGGACCCGAGTTCAAATCCTACTTCAGACACTTAATAATTACCTAGCTATATGACCTTGGGCAAGTCACTTAACCCCATTGCCTCGCCAAAAAAACAAATAAACAAACATAATATAGGATCAATAGAAACAGGTCTACTTAAATCATAGGATTTGGAGAAAGAACAAATGAGATAATTTAAAACTGTGTTACAAATTGTAAAATGCTAGACAAATAAAAGAAATACCTACTTACCTAGCTATTTAAATGAAAACCATGTTTCTCATAGACTTGGAAACCTTAGAGACTACTGCAGGTGCAAGTAGGTGCTTGGGGAAGTTATACAACCATAGATCAGAGCTAGAAGGGGGATCATCTTGTCCTGTAGATTACCTAGTCTAGTGCCATCATTTCACATAGAAGGAAACTAAGGCTTGACAAATTAAGTAAGGTCACATAAAAAAGAAGAGGCAGATCCAATTAAGATTTGAATCCACATTCTCAGATTCAATACTCTTTCCACTACATTACATTTAGCCTGGCATTCTATGAAACCCAAGAAGAAGGAAATGGCCAGAAGGAGGATGCAATGAGCTTAGAGAATGTCAATGCTGGTAGGATAGGCAGAACAGAATTTCTAATGACTACTGTTTATTAAAAGCTATTTGCAAGACTATGGAATACTGTGTGAGTGCAATACAGAGGTAAAAGCCCTGCGGGAATATTGCAGAGGCATCATCACAAGTCTGTAAGTCTTCTCTTTATACACGTTCCAGCCACTGTCTAGAAGTCCCTTACCAGAAATCCCTTCCAGAATCCCCAAGGCTGAAAGGATCCCCCCCCATTACCCAGGATGAGAATCATATGACTTGAAAGAACTTCTTTAAATCCAAAATCCCTTTTTATATGTGTGTATATGTATATATATATATATATGTGTGTGTGTGTGTGTGTGTGTGTGTGTGTGTGTGTATTTATATATGTAGCATTGCCCACAAGCACAAACTACCTCCCTCCTTACTGCCACTTCAGATATATTCACAAATCATATGACTGGAGGAGAGGTTTAAGGCAGGAAAACTATTCCTGCTAGGTTTTTTTTTATAAATATGTAAAACAAGAAGGCCATTTCATTCCTAACTGTAACATTTTAACAAGTACAAGGTCAGCTCAAAAAAAAAAAAAAGGACAAGCAGCTTGTAAGTGAAAATTGTACTGATGAACCTCAACGTCAGAAAGAGGTCAACATCGAAGGGAATTCAGAGGAGTACAACAAATAGGATCTGAGGGTTGAAGAGACTAAGCTATGGGGCAAAAATGAAAACTCATGGACAATGAAGTGAGGCTTATAATAATCAGCTAAAGTATCTGAGGGGCAAGCATCTCCTTTAAAATGGCAAAAGGAGATGCAGTCGACCCAAGGGGACTTAAATAGAAATAGCAGGATTACAATGTTCAAAGGGAAAAAGAAAAGCAAAACATTCCAAGATATTTTCCCCTCAATCCTCTAAAACTGTGGAACAGACTCCCAAAGGAAAAGAAGGGAGCCTCAGGGACTTGAAATCTTTTAAAGTCAAATTTGACAAAGCCCTGCAGAAAATGCTTCGAGGGCATAAATTGGAGGGAGGCCTGGATCAAATTGCAATATAATCGTCCCTATCCCTAATTCTTGCAGTCTTTAAAAAGATGAAAGCAAAAGTAGATTTTGTGGGTGGCAAAGGTACATGTGTATTGAGGATCTGGGGCGGGGGAGAACCTCCATTGTTTTTAGAGCAGATTTGCTTTCTCTGACCCAGCTAAAATCAAGGAGAAACAGCCGAGGTTTCTGGGCTTGGGAAAGCAGCTGAAAGGAAAAAAAAATCTTCTATTGGCAAGGATTTTGTGCTACTAAAAACATCCTCATCCCACTGAAGAGACACAACTCCGACCAGCTAAAGGTCACGGACCAGCTAAAACATGAAAGGTTTTATCAGCATTCCAGGAGATTTAACATCCAGTCTGTAACTGAAAGAGTCCTTTAGAAAAAGAAATGTTAGTTTTAATAACTTTGCATGTGTTTTTATTTCATGCCTTTTATTTGCTGCTCTCAGGGAAGCCCTGGAATGAAAAGACTTCCTCGCAAAGGGAGTCCAAGATCTTCCCCTCCCCTTACTCTCTCCTATATGTAAAGTGCAGCACAAGGCAAGGCTCCATTTTTTGCCCGTGTTTAGGTGTAAATAACATTTGATGTGTATGAAGCTCCCCCTTCCACATTCATTACTGTCAGGGATTTGAAAAGAAAAAAGCAGAGGTCATTTATTAGAGGTTATTTTTCATGCAAAACACCCTGTGGTAGCTGTCATTCAAAACGACTTAGTCTACGCCCTCAGTCATCTATTAACAGGGCTTCAGGTCATAACCTTTTGTGGCATTTGGAATTCCAGAACCTCTGATTAGTGCAATATTTACATATCCTTCAGTAAAAATGTTCCTCCATAGAAATGCATGAAGTGTTGTAAATTTGTTTGGCCTTTTGTCTGGAATACATATGAACCCTGAATTCAAAGCAGGGTGCATTAAGTAATATTTGTTTATCATGTTACAGCTTTTCTATTAATGTGGCACCAGTTAACCTGTTTAATATGGACTGCCCCCCTCAAAACCGACTAATAATTACAGCCCAATTGGAGGGATGGCTTTTCAATATGATTTATTCCCGTACTCTTTTTTCCTCTTTCTCTATCAGAGAAGTATCTCAGTCGATATCAGTTCTGATTTAGTGACCTCAGCAGGATTCCAAATGATAAAAATTTACGGGAAATTATAGGAACATTATTACATTATATTATCATCATATTATAAAAAGGTAGCACCAGTCATGAACATCGTGATTTCCAATAATTGGAGATTGGAAATAACATTCGTTCGCATCACAGAATCAATGCACGTTATTTTCTTTTAATTTGGGAATTAAATAAAATCTTTAGCTCCCCTTGTGGAAGCTGCTGCCACTGGGTCATCTTCACCTGACAGGTGGATGATTTATTCTGTTGGTTGATCTTAGAGGTAGGTTGACCTCAAAATTGACAGAGCTCTGTCCAAAGGATCAAGCAATTCATTGTTTCTTTTCTTAGTGAGCCCAAGCATTGAGGTTTAAAACCAGAAAAGAGTAGTCCCTGAAGATACAGAAGAGATTAGACAGAACACAGGCAGCTGTTTTCATAGTGGAATTCTTTCCCTCCTGAAACTGAAGAACATACTGTACTTTTTTAGGAATGGAGATCACAAACATCCCTTAAATCTAATGCTCTGGCCACATTGTGGTTTCTGAAAAGACAGGCATGTTATTGTTATCTCCTCAAACCTCCTGGGAGGTTGCACTCAGGGATGCTTCAAACAGCAGTTCACTTATACAAAGAATTTCAGGAGGTTACATTGCTCTCAAATTTAACAGATCCCACCTGAAAAAAAGGAGAGAATCTTTTAAAGTACATGCAATTGAGAATGGAGACACTGACCCAAGAGGGCAAATCACTTCCAGAATGAGAGTGTAACCCCTGTGATATTAATCATTTCATTTCAATTCTGTCCAATTTCATTTATTCTGTATATAATCTGAAACTCAGGCTTCAGTGTATGAGAATGATTGTTGTTTAACAGTGACTCAAAGGTGTGTTCTAGGGACTTGTCTATGTGTGATAGATTTGCATGCCCTCGGGGAGCAAAGGAAATATTCCTGATCAACATTTAGAATGTCAGCAAAACATCTTTAACTGGTTGTTGTTGGATTTTTTTTTAAATGAGAATAATATATTCCTTCTCAGTTGCATCCCTGAAGCAAATGGGCAGCTAGATGGTACAATCTGGTTCTGGAGCCAGGAAGACTTGAGTTCAAAACCTGCTTCTTCAGATACTTACTAGATATGTAACACTAATCTCTGTTTGCCTCAGTTTCCTCAATTGCAAAATGGGGACAATTTTAGTACTCTGGTGGTTATGAACTTATTTAAATGCTTTTTTATCCCATTCCAATGATTTTCATTTTGGGGGTAGCTATAAGAGCAGCTTTTACACACAAAATTAAAAAGAGGTGAAATATGTAAGCTCTTGCTTTCTTCCAGGAGTTATGTTTCCTCTCAAACATACTAAGATTCTCCTACACTCTGATCCCTTCATTTTAAAATGAGACATAATGACTGAAAAGCATAAGTTATGGATAAATATATATGTAAATATTTATGTAGGACAACACCAACAATAATAATATTTATTGAGGCCCTATTGTGCATATGTTATGTCATTGTGTATGCTCTTTTATAATTAACAATTTGATTAAGCACTCATTCTGGACTTGGAACTAATTATAATAATTCTTTAAGCAGTTATTCGGTATGTAAAGTATTAGGTTAGGGGCAAGGAATATAAAGAGAGGCAACATGATCAAAATAGTAAAATATTAGACTTGAACTTAGGAGACAGGTTCAAATTCTTCCTCAAAAACTCATTTGCAGGGCATCTAGGTGGCACAGTGGAAGGGGCAGCTAGGTTGCGCAGTGAATAGCGCACTGGCACTGGAGTCAGGAGTACCTGAGTTCAAATCCAGACTCAGACACTTAATAATTGCCTTGCTGTGTGGCCACTTAACCCCATTGCCTTGCAAAAACCTAAAAAACTAAAATTAAAAAAACTCATTTGCTATGTGACACTGGGCAAGTCATAGAACTTTTACTGCTTTTATCAATAAAATGATACAATAATAACTATAGCATACTTCTAACACCACATACAGTTGTTGTGAGATTCAAATGACTCTATAGAGATACAGATAAACATATATACATATGCATATATGTATGCATAAATAATTTGAAAATTTGAAAAGTTTTAAATACCATATAAATGCCATTTATTAAAAAAGACAAAAATAAGTAGATGATGTCTTCAAATAGTTTATACTCTAATTGAGGCAAAACAGCACATATACTCAACCATGTAAAGTTCCATATAGAAACATATAAAGGACTTTGATTAAAAGAAATTTGTCATAAAAAACATAGAATTTTTACATTTCATAAACTATATATATATATTCCTGTTTCTCTTCATCACAGTTTTGAATTCTTCTACTGTCTTTAAAAAAAAACTCCTATTGGATTTTCTGAGATAATTTATTCTTCATTTTGTCAACAGGCAAACACTACATCTTGAGACATAAGTGAGAGATGAACATGCAAGTGAAACCCAAAGGTTTCCCAGTCTTTATAGAAGTTTACATTTTTATAATAGCAGGACAAAGGAAGGTAGGGATAACATGAAGGGGTGGTGACATGAAAATAGGAGCAGTGCAGCAGAGGTAGGGAAAAAGACAAGACTACTTCCCACAAGGAGGAGCGAGGTGATGGCAAAAGTCTTATTCTTTTCCCTTGAGAACTGCTAGACTCTGAAGATAGGAGACTCTGCTTATCTGCAAAAGACCCCAGCTGCACCGGCATTATCCCAGCCTGGCACAGATCATCTTGCCTGCCAAGGACACACAGAGAGTTCAGTTTGGGGTGCAACAATAAATTATGTTAGCTGGGGGATGGGGGTGGGGTTGGTCCTTGATACATTCAGGGCCTTCTGCATTATCTGGGTCCAGTGTTTCTAGAAAATATGACAACTTTAAAAAAAACAAGTTCAGGAACCCCTTAACAGTTTCAAGACCCTCCATTAATTGAATTATCAAATTTATCAAAATTGTTATAAAATTATCAAATTATCATATTGAAGTTTTAATAGTCTAAAACTATAGCAAAACTTTTGGTTCACCCTGTATGTGATTAGTTGCTCCTATTTGGGGGAGACTTGATTCTCTTCAATTTTTTGAAGGATTTAGAACCTTTTAAGAAAAAGGTGTTATAAGTGTAGCCACCAAGTGGTGCTAGCTGACAAGGTTGAGAGATTTAGGTGAAGACTTTAGAATTTTGCTTTGTTTTGAATTTGCCCTTAAGCATAGCCAGTTCCCACCCCAGACCCCCACTACACTTTAGTCCTCTCACCGGGTGGCCCATGAGGCATGCCATTCCTGGATCTACAGTTCTACATGCTTATTCTACTTCACACCAAAGCTAGAATATTCACTAAAATGCCTGCTGTTCTAAGGTATCTGAATCTTGCCCATACATGATTCCATAGACTGGGATAATTGGTCCTGAGTCATTGCTTTATCTATTTCGATTATTTAGAAGCTTATAATTAATAAAATCAAAACTCTAACTGTTTTTCTCATGCATCTCAGCTTGGTTAAAGGGTGGGTGGTAAGCTTCAGAGAAGGGAGAGAAAAGAACTCCTTTTCTGCCAGCACTAACAGTGAGAAAGAGAAGTTTCAGTCTATTTATTTTCTTTACCAAGCTTTTTGAAAGACTTCCTCCAAATGCCATTCCCCCAGTTATACCATTAATATACAGACATGCATCACAGAGAAGTTATGGGTTTATTGTTTTATATTAAATAGAGTAAGCATTAGAAACACTGTAAATAAATGGAGAAACTTTATAGAAAATACCCATAGGAAAAGAAGAAAAAAGAGAAGTTAAAATTTCACTTCTCTTTTAATTATTTCTACAAAGAACAACTAACAGCTTTCAACCAGCCCCATAAGAATTTTTTTTCCCCTAAAGGGTAGAGACTGTGGCTGCTGAAGTCAAACCTACATTTCCCAGATCTCTCTGCCCTCCCTCCCTCTCTCTCCCTACCAATCACTACCTATCCCCCAACCCACCCCCCTAGCCTTACACTCCCATGCACCAACTCCCTTGAGAATCTCATACAGGAAGAAAACAGTGTTATCTGTCCTGGACTACAAATCTCAGTATTCATGCAGTTAGATCTCAGAGTCTGCAGGAAAAGACTTCCATAACCTACAATCTGCTCTCTGTAGCTTCAGGAAAAGTATGTATACCCAAGTGACATAAGATTGAGAGTCCAATTTAATTATATATTCTTAAATTACTTCAACCACATTCACATTTACTGCCAAAAAGACAAGAAGGAGGAGGAAGGGGAGGAGGAAGAAGAAGAGAACAAAAACCAGAAGATGATGATGATGATGATGATGATGATGATGATGATGAGTTGCTCCTTTAGTCTTTTTTTCCCTTCCAACTAAAAATAAATTATATCTATTCCAAGTAATTAAGTTAAAGAAGCAGTCCAGGTTAAAGTAGTAAAGGTAGATATGGTGTTATATTGTTGGCCTTCAATTAGCTCTGAATAGTTTTATTCATATTTGTAGCTTGTTCCTTGAACTTTTTCCATGAAGGCTTAGGAGTCATAATGTGGCAGAAGCTAGAAGAAGCAGAGGTTTGAAAATTGTACATTCCTTTTTCTTAATTGATACACAATCATCAGGAATGTTCCCCTTAAATCAATACAGTTATTGAATTACCCCCCTCTTTTCTATCCAAAACATTTTTTTTGTTTTAAACACATAATTCAGAAGAAAGTAATCCTTTCTTCTGTAAGTATCAGTCAAGCCCTGAATAGAATATTACAATGAAGAAACTAAGGTAGATTTCAACTTCATTCTCAGAAAGGCATAGAGTAAAATTTCTAGATTTGACAACAGATTCATAGATGTAGAATTGGAAGTAGTCTCTGAAGTGATCCAGTCTTCTTTTTTTAGATGAAGAATAAAGGTCCATTATTGACCTAGTCAAGATCACACTGATAATTAATGGCATTCCATTTATTCCAACATTAGTTCTGCCCTTTCTCTTGAGCCATGTCACCTCTCAAATGTAAGAGCCTTTTCATTCTGTACTAAGATGTAGATTTTAATTGAGAGAGAAAGAGAGAATTAATCGTGCTAACTACTATACCATCATTTCCCAGTTCCAAAAGGCCCCCTCAAGGGGCAGCTAGGTGGTGAAGTGGATAGAGCACTGGCCCTGGAGTCAGGAGTACTAAAAGGTCCCCTCAAGTCAGGAAAGACCTTGTTCCAAGTTTGGTTCTGATACTTAAGTGTATAAACCTAAATACTCTCAGGCTAAGTTTCCTGATTTTAAAAATACAGATAATGTATTCTCTATCCTACATCACAAGGATCTTGTGAAGGAATTTAATTTAATTTAATTTAAAAAACATGAGATATCATTACCTGAACTTAAAGAGAATTCAGAGGTCTCAAACAAACCTAGAAATTTCTTATAGCAGAGGTATCAAACATGCAATCTACACAAGCCACTTGTGACCCATAATACTCCTGAGTATATCCCAAATCAGAATAAAATGTGATTGGGAAGTATTTAACAAAATTAAGAAAAATAAAATAAAACATAGACAATGCTGCATTTAAAACTAAATCAATACATATAGCCAAAGGTAGCTTGTATTTCTACTTGAATGTTGATGCCACTGCCTTATGGCATCACCAGTAAGCCTTCACTCCACTTCTGCTTGTACTTTTATAGAGTTCAGGGACTCTTGAGACAGCCCATTAAATTTTTATGGAACTCTAGAAATTCTGAGCAAATTTTCTGAGTATGATTTCATGATTGGGTCTGAGGTATTGTCAGATAAATTGAATATTTTATATATATATATATAGTCAAAACATATACATATATGTATTATATGTATGTGTTAACTTGTTTGTACACAGTTATTTTCATGTTGTCTCTCCAATTAGATTGAGCTCCTTGAGGGCAGGGATTGTTTTTTTTCCTAGTGTTTAGTACAATTTTTGGTAGTAGGCACTTAAAAATGCTTTTAACTGATGGACAAATTTGATAAGACCCTGTAAATTAAATTAACATATACTTTGATAGTGATTTCAATACATGGTAGGAATAGGTAAGGATATCAAAAAATATGTTGGAAGATAAAGGAATAAAAACAGAGAGAAGATATTGACTCACATTACAAAGAAGTCTCAAACATATATAATTATGAATACTCTCTTCTACTAATTGAGCACAAAAAGCATCAAATAATATTCCAAAAATAATATATCTTCATGGAAAAATGACTAATCATTACTGATGTGGGAGTCATTCCTAAATCAGCTATCTATGGACAGTCAAATGACTGACTTGTTAGAGCAAAGATCAAAATTAGAAAAAAGCTAGAAGAATTTTAAAAAAGAAAGAAAGAATACATGTAATTTAAATAATTCCATCTTGTCTAATTCCAACAAGTTGTTGTTAATAGAAAATTGATAATGGACAGAGGAGAGGGCAGACACATCAACTATAATAATTGAAAAATAGAAGAGTAATGAATATAAATCAATTGTCATAATAAGGAGGCAAAAAGAACCTGAAAGTACCTGAATCAGTTAACATTTGATCTCTTTGCCAGGGGGAAGCCAAACATAGCATTGGTTTAGAATATGAAAAACTCCTTTATAAAATCTTACAGAGAAAAATGATGAAGTAGCAGTATTGACATCAGTGGAGGATTGTACTACTACTAATTATAATAATAATTGTTATTATTATTATTACAAAAAGTTTTAATATTTATAAAATACTACAAATGTGTACATATAATCTTTACACACACACACACACACACACACACACACACAAACACATATCCTCATTCAAATCCAAATCATGTGCGTATCATAGCATCACCTCCCACTGATGTCATGGTCTTGTTCAAGAATGAAGGACAAGCATAACAATATTAAAGAAATCATTTAAATAAAGCTTGAAATGAGATTCAGTTTCAGTTCCTTACAAAGTCATTTTGAAAGCATTTAAGGATATAAATGAAGGACAAATAATGGGGAAAATTGAAAAAATCTGCAGAGATTAATATAACAAGGTTTTGCTTTGTTTTTCACCCTCAGTGATAGATTTTCCACTTTTGGATCTTCCAGCACCATCTTGCTCTTGGTTATAGAAAATGAAGAAATAGAATCACCCCCCCCCCAAAAAAAAAAAAAGATCAGATCAAATATCCATAGAGGAGATCCTTGCTGGCAGCTACACAAGTATGAGGCATTGAAGGATGTACTCACAACATATATGAAAGATAGAAAAACAGCAAAGTCCTGGAAAAACATGTAGACCTCATTAATTCACCACAACTCTGGAGGAAATCCAAAATAGTCCAAGAATGGATAGAATCCCAGGCCTCAAGTAAGAAAGACTCATCTCTCTGAGTTCAAATCTGGCCTTAGACACATTAGCTTTGTGACTCTGGGCAAGTCACTTAACCCTGTTTGCCTCAGTTTCTTCATCTGTAAAATGTGTTAGAGAAGGAAATGGCAAGCCCATTCAGAATCTTCACCAAGAAAATCTCAGAAGAGGTCACAGAGTCAAATATGACTGAAAACAATAGAATAACTAAGTTTAGTGTAGTTTGAGAGTGTGTATATGTATATATATATATATATATATATATATATATATATATAGTACATACAATGTTTATATATATGAAGTTTCTATACACTAACAGACAGACAGTCCACTGATTCCAATAATGTTCCTTCCATGTCACCAATGTACCAGATAGACTCTTTGTGATAAATTTATGGGAGCGCACAAAGAAGTCATACAGAATAAGTAGGCATGGATAGGCTGTAATTTGCATCATGTCAAGCATTCAAACAGATAAGATCACAGAACCATTTGAATATATTAATTGTATAATTATATATCCCACTGATTTGGGGGTTATCCACTCTTTTGTATTATGTAAACTATAGCTTCATTCTATTAGTGGAAATGGCTCCCATTTTCCAACAGATAAATTCCTTTTGGATTTCTTTGGACTTTTTCTCAAGAAACTCATTACTGTCCTGAAAAATTGAATCTACCTGGTATTCATATCTCATCAATACTCTCTGACCTCTGATTGGACTTCTGCATGGGCAGAACCATGATCCAGGACCACTATTTAAAAATGGGGCTGTATGAATTCTTTGTCCCATTTCCCACCCACCAGCTACACTGCTTTTGAATTTCTCTATCTTACAACCCTTTCCTTGCTCATTCCCTGCCTTTTCAGCTTCGTTTTATGTGTGATCTTCCTTAAGTAGATTGAAGGTGATGTTTGTTTTTTGTTTTCATGTCATGACAAGCACATGAACTGAATTTGAGTGAGGAGAGGGGTTGTGCTAAGTCACCAGTTTCCCTTTTTCCTCTAGGGTCATCTGGTCCAGTGACCAGATATGAATCAGGACGACTGAAGATGATCCTGGATATGAGGAAATTAAGGTTAAGTGACTAACCCAAGGTCACACAACTAATAAGGATCTGAGACTGGATTTGAATTCAGGTCCTCAGAACCAATATTCTACCATTGCACCATCTAGCTGTCCCTTCCTGTGCTTGAGGACAGTAATTGCCTTTTGTTTTTAACTTGTATTTGTGTTCCCAGCACTTAGCAAAGCCCCTGGCACAAAGTAGACACTTAATAAATGTTTATTGACTGATTACTGCTGAATCTTCTCTTCCTTAGGTTAAAGATCCTTAGTTCCATAAGCCACTGGTACACATGACATGATGAAATGACATGATATTTGAGAGATGGTTTTTTTAAAGGAATATTATTTTTTAATCTCTATACATGCTCCTTGTTGAATTTTCTTTTTAATCTGAAGAAGAAAAATATAATATCAACTGAGAAGCAAGCAAAACCATTGAATTACATAAAGTCTAACTTAAAAGGAAATCCCAGCAACCATATAGTCCAACCCATAGCTGAATTAGAATTCTTCCCTACACCATAATGAACAAGAAGACATTCATCTAGCCTCTTCTTGATGACCAATAATAAATAGAATCCTCTCAAGGCAGTCTATTCTGCTTTGCAATACCTCTGTTCAGAAGTTCCCCAACTGCCACTTCTGATTGCCAGATTGTCTGATTGCCTCTTTTCATCTTCTACTTAATGTTCCCATCTCTGCCCTCTATGATCAAACAGAATCAATCCAATCCCTCTACCACAGAGAAGAGATTCTTGACATTGCTGAAGATGGTCATCCATGTCCCCTACCCCTGAATCTTCTCTTCCTTAGTTTAAAGATCCCCAGTTCCATATGCCATTGGAACACACATGACATGATGAAATGATGTTAATTGAGATATTTATTTTTTAAAAAGGTATACTATTTTCTTTACTTACCACCTATGAATGTCACATCTCTTGAGTAATTTTCAGCTTTTCCCATAAATGCCAGCCTCTAAAATAAGAAGGCAGACAGAATATTCTACGACTGAAAAAGGAGCACCCCCCCAAAAAAAATACTGAGATCATGCTATTATCTCTATTTAAATAGGTAAAAGAGATGAACTTTTCTAGCTTTGTAACCCTCTAAAGCTCTATGCAAGTGTCTAAACATGACATCAGGAGTCACAAGCTAAAATTTTCGCATCAATTCCAAGCCCCCCCACTGCTGACTGTATATGAGCAAGTGCACATAGTTGGGTTGTTTTGTTTCATTATCCATAAAAGTGAAATGTTCGCCCTTTGTCTAAGAGAAAACAAGCACTCATTATAATTTCTAGAGAACTCTTTTACCTCTCTATCACACCAGTTAAAATCCACATGATTTGGAGGAGGGAGGAGGGGGAAGGGAGCAAAGGGAAGAGGAGAAAAGATGCAGATGTTTTCAAACTAGCAAGCCAGGCTCCTTGGAAGGTGTTTGACATGTGGGAGGGAGAACATTCATGGAGGGAGTACAGTAATTATTTATTTCTTATACCAACAGAAATTTGAAGTGGAACATAGACTCAAGGTTTTTGTACACATGTCTATATAGGTAGCCCCCGTTCTGGCTTCTCAACAGTCAGTTCTGGTTGATGTGGACCCATTTCCCTTTTTTCTTTTAAGATTGAAGGGGGAAGGTATGAACCTGGAAACCATTCAAATAGTTTCCTTTGCCCTGTAAGTATGATTCTTTCTAGTCTTGCTTTCAAATGAAAAGGGGCTCATTCTGTATAACATATGGAACTGATAAAGGTGACTAGGCATTGGTGTAAAAGGATGGGGTGGAGAAAATTATTTATTTTATACATTATTTGGGACCCCTTCAATGGCTAACTAAAAAAAAACAAATTAAATTCAGTAAAATAGCATTGTATTGAATGGCATCTTTTCACCATGAAGGGAAAAAGCCAACATGAATTTTATAAACATATACATTTTTCCCTTTCACTGAAATATTTGCTTGACTGATCCCTGATAGTTTCAGAGACAAATACGAATGGATTTCCTTAAAAAAATAAAACCACACACAATACTTAACTCATTAAGATGATTTAGCAATAGCTCAGTATTTCTTTTGGCTGAGTGCTCTGGATGCAATCCCATGTATACAGTCTTACATTTTATACAAATACTTTTTCTCCCGGTTATAAAGTAATCCCTGTCAGAGACTGTGCCCCAAGTTCTATAAAGAGGTTGCCTACACAGGGAATGTTCCTGTCAAAGAGACATGTGCAAAGGAGATTTTGAAAATTAAATGCAAATAAACATGATTTTATGTGTGTTATTGCTAAGAATTAAGCAGAGCAGTAAAAAGACAACCCCATCTCCTTTCTGATGAATTCAGGCATTTGCTAAGCCAGGGTAACCATAGGGATAACAATTACAACAGTGTTGTACCCACGTGTATCCATATTCCCATCGTTTTTCTCTCTTTCCCCCAAATCATAACTATGCCCAAAAGATAATTTATCATAGAGCATGATTTCAAACATCTTATATAAATACACTATTTCTGTGAATACTTTTCTGTTTCTGACCTTCATTGGCTCCTTGTATATAGAAGATCCTAAATGGCTCTTTGTAAACCTACCTAAAAAATTCTACTTTCCATCAATGTGACTCAAAGCATACACACTGAGGATCATACTCATTATAAATTCTGCCCTCCAAATGGAACCATGTCTAAGTCTCACTTAGTAAAGTATTGGACATTGGCAGTCAGTTAACTCAGTTTTGGGTGATTTTTTTTAAACAGAATGGTGATCATGGGGTCAAGGACAATGACTCCATCCTTGTGTGAGTTCCCTAGATTTGCTTTGTTCTGTGGACATAGACTTCTATCCTAACATAAACTAACCTTTTTGAGTTGAAGAATGGTACTGGAGAAAGACCTCTCATGAGCTCTCTTACAAAATTCCCTTTCCCCTCCCCACGCCCCACCACCACCACTCAATACATATTGTTGTTACCATAGACAAATAATTTCATCTCTCTAGGTTTCAGTTTCTTTATCTGGTACAAACAGTTCTTTTGAGTATCAAATGAGATTTGATAGAACGTATGTAAAATACTTTGCAAGTCTTAAAGCACTATATAAATGTCAGCTATTATTATTCTCACAAATGGAGACCATTAGTCAGGAAAGTGTCTGCACAATGTGTCCTATAGGACATTCTGTTCTGTTCAGAACTGAATAGAGATTGATGACCTGGAGTGTGTCCAGAGGAGGGCAACCAGGACAGTGAGAAAACTGGCTATCAAGCCATATGAGGATCTGTTGGAGGAATTAGGAATGTTTAGTCTAAAGAGGAAGAGTTAGTGGTGGGGGGAGGAGGGCACATGATAGTCATCTTCAAGTATTTAAAGGGCTGTCATGTGGAAGATGAATTAGACTTGCTCTGTTTGGTCCCAGAGAAAAGAACTAGGAACAATGGGTGAAAGGTGCAGAGAAGCAGATTTTGGCTCAGTTTAAGAAAAACTCCCTAACAGTTAGAATTAGCTAAAATTGGAATGACCTGCCTCATCAGGTAGCTATTTCTCCAATATTGGAGGTCCTTGAGCAGAGGATGTGTCACAGCTTATTGGGGCTATTATAGAAGGGCCCTGTTCAGATATCATTTGGATCTTCAATATCCCATTGAGTTCTTAAGTTTCTGTGACTTTTGACTTCTCTTTATCCCTCAATAACACCATGAACAGTCACCCATTCATGAAAAACTATAAAATATTTCTATACTTAATCTTCACCTTTCTGTTTCCATGTAGTCACCAGCAAATTATAGGGGCATATTATCATAAGTTTGGTCTACTATAACAGTCACTTGTCTGACCCAAAAAAAGCCAACCTCAGGCCCTTCTATTCCATCTGGTCACTGGATGAGTTCTCTTTTTCTTTATGCTGTAACACTTATTGAAAAAAAATTTGTTTCTATCTCTGACACACACATTCTTCAACATTATCAGTAGGAGGCTTTCAGTCCAACTACTCTACTAAAACTGCCATCTCAAAAAGTCTCCTTTGTTTTTCAGGTCTCATTTTCCTTGATATCTCTCAGTAGTTGGTATCATTAGGTACCTGCTCTAACTGACTTCATTCTTCTCCAGTAATTTTAGAAATAACACATTCTCATAGGTCTCTTTTACTGACCTTTCATCCTCTTTCTGATTCCCTAAAACTGATATTCCTCAAAGATCTGACTCTCTCTCTCTCTCTCTCTCTCTCTCTCTCTCTCTCCCTATGTCTCTCTGCCTGTCTGTCTGTCCATTATTGCTATATAACTCATAAATCTTTTTCTCCAGTCCTGACTTTTCTTCTGAGCTTTTTCCTCTTCTTCTCTTATGTACCATCTTTTTTAAATAACTTATAAGACATCTCTAATAAGATGTTCTACCATTATAAACTCAGCATTGAAGTAGCTATCAGCATTATATGTAAATTCATAGTTTAGGAACTATAAGGGAATATCCTCTCATTGATGAATGAATGATGACCTTCCCAAGACCATGACAGTAGTTGAGATAGATAGAATTTCTAACTTAGGTTATCTGAATTGAACTCCAGTATTTCTTCTACTGTAGTATGCAATCTATCATGAGTATGTATCTAAAAAGGAGATGAACAATTTCCCATGACATATCAAATAAAATTACTACTTACCTACTTTGTATGATTCAAATGGGGAAAAAATATATTCAAAATTAATGCTAAAAAGCACTACTAAAGATTATGAAAAAATCTTACGTGAACAGATGATATTTTAATTAAGAAATTTAAGACAAAGCCAACAAGCACTTATTAGGTACCCAATAAGGTTCTCTATGCCTCAAATCTGAACTATCACAACCCAATACACATAGGATTCCATTCAGTTGATATTCCTAAAATATGTCTGAATTTGCCACCCTCTATTCAATAAACACAACTTCCCTCTATTCAATAAACATAACCTCTCTCTTGCCTAAAAGATCAAACATTAAATCAGTTTCTTGATTTTTTAAAGTTCTTCATAACCCCTTATAGTTTTCAAGTCTTCTTACACAGCACACACACACACACACACACACACACACACACAGACGCAATAGTTGGTTTCCTTGTTATTCCTCACATTTCCTGTTGACTCTGCCTCGAGTTCTTTCCCTCCCCAACTACCCCTCGTAACTTCCATAGTTACCTTCAAGTAACAACTAAAATCTCAGCTTACATAAGAAGGCTTTTCAGAACCACTTTAATACTAGAGTTTTTCCCCCGAGATCATCTCTGACTTATCATGTAAATAGATAGAAAGTTATTTATATCTAGACCTATATAGATAAGTCTAGTCCATCCTATCTCTTTTTTTCTTTAATGCTGTTTCTATGTATTTATATAAATTTAGTTGGCTATCTACATCTTTTGGTGTTTAAAAATTGCAGTCCTGATCAGCACTTTGTAACTGCATTTGATATTTTCTTGTCAAAGATACAGAAGTGGTTTACCTTTTCCTTCTCTAGTTCCAGGCAAATAGGATTGACTTGACCAAGGTCACACAGCTAACAAGTGTCTGAGGATATGATCTCAGGAAGATGAGTTTTGCTCCAATAGATCTAACTACATTTATCTATTTAATGGATCCATATGGAAACTAATGTATCTACATAGATCTAAATCTAGAATTACTTACCTAATGGATCTAGATAGATAATGTCTACCTAGATCTGAATAGTTACCTATCTAGATCTTTCTAGATTTATCTTTCTAGGTCTATATAAATATTTATCTATTTATATAGATCTAGATTTTTAGATCTATCTAGATTTATCTATTTAGCTAGAGTTCTGTGGAATCATATGTTTCTGTATAAATCCAGATATTTATCTATCTACATAGATCTACTTGGATTCCATCTAGATTTAGACCCTATTTATACATAATTGTTTGAATTCTATGGGACATAGATAGATATGGGAGACTGTAATGTCCTTAAAAGTAGAGAATTTTTTTTCTCTTTTTTTTGTCATTATTTATATCTCTAGTATTTACCACAATGCTTAGCTCAAAATAAAAGCTTAATAAATATTTGCTGACTTGGGACAGAATCAGCTTGGTTGATGAGACAGAACCCTAGTGGAAATTCACAATTAATAAATATAAATTTAGTGAAGATCCTGAAAAGGAGATGAATATGAGCAATCAGACTTGGGGGGGGGGGGACTAAGAGAGTGGTACTACCAAAACCTAGAGAGAGAGTAATATTCAGGAGAAAATGTTGATTTACAGTCAGAAAGCCTACATTACACAGGTTAAAAAAAAGTTGAGGTTGAAAAATCATGAGATTGGGAAATTAAGGCATTTGTCTCAACTCCTTGAACATCAATAAACATTTCCAATATATATGGAATAAAGGATTATCCTTATAGGTTGTTAATATAACTTCAAATAATATTCTAGACAAAAGGTATTCTTCTAGAACTTAGTTTTTATTATTTGGTAAACAAGGTCAAATTTTTCAGAATTTAAAAATCTTTTGGGAGACTCTACATTATTCCCAGACATGATATAACCAATGTCATCCAAAAATATGAGTATCTGGAGAACCTGACCATCTAAAGGGAAACCTGCTTTAGTTTAGAATCTTTCCTAGACTTCTTACAAAAAAATAGCAAACATGCTTTGGCAAGCATATGTCTCTTTATTTTATGCCTAACTCAGTTCATTGAACAAAGTTATTTTTGATAACTATCTTTCTAGGATGCTTATGTGACTTTTGACATACAAAGTTGACAATTTATTGGAAAACTTTTAGGTGATTTATTTTTATTGGATCAATGGTTGGGGTCAATAAAAAAAGCATGATGGAGTGTGATATTCTTTATAGCATGAAATGAATTGTGAAATTATAAAGATGTTCCCTTCTGTAAAAGTTTCTGTGAAAATCTCTGTTTTGCAAACTTTCATTTAAAATATATTCACATGGGCAGCTAGGTGGCTCAGTGGATAAAGCACCGGCCCTGGAGTCAGGAGTGCTTGGGTTCAAATCCGGTTTCAGACATTTAATCATTACCTAGCTGTGTGACCTTGGGCAAGCCATTTAATCCCATTTGTCTTGCAAAAACCTAAAAAAAAAAGGTGGGTAGCCTCCTTTACAGGAGAATACCACTCTTAAAATATATTCACATAAGGTAGATTATTCTTGATCTGGAAAGTAGACAATTAGTTGTTGATAATTTTTTAGTTCACTTTTTTTGGAGAGTAATAATGCCTTATCATTATCTTCTGAATTGGGCTGAACATTATTTCTATTTCTTTGAATAGTACTTGAGGACTGTGGTTACTAGGAAATAAATGCAGTGTCTTCAGCAATATTAATGAAAAATACCTCGATTTAGAAATCTTGCTAGATCTTTTCTAGTTTTTCTACTTGTATTCCTTTCTTAGGAATTTTTCCTTCCCCAGATATGATTTTACATAGTTGGATTTTAATTAAATTTTTGCTGTAAGATTGTTTTTCCATCCATTTCTTCTCACTGTTTTATTAAATAATATTTTTCATAATTTTCCATCTTATACCTCCATATTATTTTATAGAACAATTCATATTCTAAATGAGCATTCTTCTTGACACCATATATTTCTGCTTGGCAAGGAGATGAAATCTGCTGACTGAGGCAGTTTCTAGATTCTTTAGTCACCTTATTATAAAAAATGATGTACAATTAATGCTTTTTAGGAAGTAATGATAGTCCATATCAACATCTGTTATTTTGTCCATTACTTAATTTCAAACATAACAGCTTACTCAAATCAATCGGCACAATCATATGCCATAGCTTCTCAAGTTTATTCTTCCTTTTTAATTTGGTAATGATTTTATCTTTTCTCTGACAAGTTGATAGACAGTCTGAACAAAGGTAATTGATTCAGAAATGACTGTCAACTGTAAATATTTTTATGGTCTGTTAACATTATTTTCTGGCATGAAAACTTTTCACTATCCAGTCCTTCTCTTTTTAAATTTTTTAAAAATCTGAACTTAAGAAATAAAACAAGTATTTCCATTACAAAATAAAATGAAAAATAGATGATATATGATATACAATTTGCTATTTCTTTTAAATATATATATTAAATTTATCATACAATGTTTTTCTTTTTTCTTCCTGACCAATCTGCCCTAAAGATAGTTATCATTCTAACTATATTTCTATTTATCAGTTCTTTCTCATTGCAGATAATGTGTTTCTTCAAAACTTCTTTATAGTTAATTTGGGTGTTTAAAATAGTCAAAATGATTTAGTTGCTCAAAGTTGTACTTTAAAAAATTGTAATTACTATATACAATGTTCTCTTGATTCTGCTCATTTTGCATTTCATTATTTCATGCAAGTCTATCCATGTTTTCTAAAATCATTGAACTCATAATTTCTTATACTACATTACTATGCCATCATGAACATATATCACAACTTATTCAGCCATTCTCCAACTGACAGGCAACTCTACCATTTCCAGTTCTTTGCCACCAGTGAGCTGCTATAAATATTTTAGAACATATATGCTATTTTCCTTTCTTCCTAATCATCTTGGGAAACAGATCTAGTAGTATTATTGACAGGTATAGGTTTGGGGAATAATTTCAGAATGTATTCCAAAAGGATTGACTCAGTTCATTTTCCCACCAACAGTGAATTAGTAATTTTTCCTATTCCTTTCAATATTTGTCTCTTTCCCTTCAATCATTTTAGCTAATCTGATAGGCATAAAATGATATCTTAAGCTTGTTTTGATTTGTATTTCTCTAATCAATAATGATTAAAGGATTTTCCATATTACTACAAATTGCTTTGATTTCATCAGAAAATTTCCTGTTCATATCATTTGACTATCAACTGTGAGATGATTTGTTTTCTTATAGATTTAATAAAGTTCTTTATATATTTTAGATATGAGACCTTTATTTGAGAAATTTTTTATAATTTTTCCCCAACTTTCTGCTTTCCCTCTGATTTTGGTTACCTTTTTATTTATACAAACCCTTTTTAATTTAAGGTAATCAAAATTATTCATTTCATGCCTCACGTTGCTATCCTTTGTTTATTCATAAATTGTTTGTCTATCTATAAGTCTGATAGGTAATATGCTCCATGTTCTTCAAATTTTCGTGTAATATTTCTAGTTGACTATTCATTTTGACCTTTTCTTTATAAATAGTATAAGATATTGGTCTATGCCCAATTTCTGGCAGACTGCTTTCCAGTTTTCCCAACAATTTTTACCAAATAATGAGTTCTTGTACCCAAAACTTAAATCTTTATACTTGTCAAACACAAGGTTACTATAGTCATTTGCAGCTATAAATTATAAGTCTTCTCTGTTCAACTGATTTACCTTTCTATTTCTTAGCCAGGATCAGATAGTTTTTCCTTAATTTTTGCCTTATAGTTTAGTTTGATGGTACTGCTAAACCTCTTTCTTTACAGTTTTCATCAGTTCCTTTGATATTCTTTTGTTCTACCAAATGAATTTTGTTAATATTCTTAACTCATTTGCATATGTTTGATAATTAATTGGAATGGCTTAAATATGTACATTAATTTGGGTAAAATGGTATTTTTTATTATATTGAGCCCCAATTCCTCTTTTCAAAATATTCTTGCTATAATGATGAAAAGTTATTAAATAATCAATGCATTTGTTTTTTGTTTGTTGTTGCTTGGCAGTTTCTGACACTTTGTGACCCTCATTTGGAATTTTAATGGCAAAAATATTGGAGTGGTTTACCATTTCCTTCTCCAGTTCATTTTGATGAATGAGGAAACTTGGACGAACAGGGTCAGGTAACTTGTTTAACATCACATAGCTAGTAAATATCTGAGGTCAGATTTAAACTCAAGAAGCTGAGTCTTGGCTCTAGGTCTGGCAATTTAGCTACTACTTCATCTAGCTACCCACAAATATATCCATATGCCATCTAATTTCTTTATTTCTGAACCATATTTTTATTTTTATTTATTTTTTCCAACAACATGTATAGATAGTTTTAGATTTTGAGTTTTACATCTTTCTCCCTCTCCCCTTTTCCTCCCCTCTCCCTAAGAGAGCAAGTGATCTGATATAGGTTATACATGAACAATCATTTTAAACATATTTCCATATTAGTCATGTTGTGAAAGAAGAATCAGGACCAAAGAAAAAAGAGAAATGAGAAAGAAAAAAAACAAAGAACAAACAAAAAACTAAACAAATTTTAAAAAAGTGAAAATAGTATGCTTTGCTCTGCATTCAGACTCCATAGTTTTGTTTTGTTTTTCCCCTCTGTATGTGGATGGCATTTTCCATCACAAGTCTTTTGGACTTGGCTTTGATCCTCTATTGTTGAGAAAAGCTGTCTATCAAAGTTGATCATCACACAATATTGCTGGTCAGGTCATATAAGCTTTTCCAGGTTTTTCTGAAATCTGTTTTCTCATGATTTCTTAACAGAACAATAGTATTCCTTCACATTCATATACAATAGTGTTCCATCACATTAAACTTTGTTCAGGCGTTCCTCAACTCATGGACATTCCCTCAGTTTCCAATTCTTTGCCACCACAAAAAGAGGTGCTATAGATATTTTCATACATGTGGGTCCTTTTCTCTTTTTTATGGTCTTTTTGGGGACTCAGACCTAGTAGTAATATTGCTGGATCAAAAAGGGTATGTATAGTTTTATAGCCTTTTGGGCAGAGTTCTAAACCATATTTTATATGATTTTCCCCATCTTTCCTTTTGCCCACTTGTATTGAAGTCTTATTATATATATTATATATATAATATATATATATATATAATATATATATAATATATATATCTCCAGTTATATATATATATATATATAAAATTTGGATGTTCTTATCAACTTATTCATAGATTTTCTCTAGTTCTACACCAATTGCAACAAGCTTCCCAGTGATCTTTTTATATATGTTCTTCATGAATGCCTCAATAGAGAGCAATCAAATTCCACAAAACAATGTCTCCAGTTCTACCATTTACTCCCTCAGGAAACAAGGGCAGATAATTTCACTTTTCTAGGTTTTAGTTTCCTTATCTATAATATAATAGGGTCCCATCCCCTAACAACCTGAAGACCCATCCAAGACTATCATTCTATTAATCTGTTTCTAAGCAAACCAAACTTGGAGGATTGGGGTGGAGGATGGGAAGGAAGCATAGAGAACTCAGCTTATATTTTGGGACCAGCATTTCCATATACTATCAATATTATCAGCAGGCAGAGAGAGAGAGAGAGAGAGAGAGAGAGAGAGAGAGAGAGAGAGAGAGAGAGAGAGAGAGAAAGCAAAATTACATTTAAAATAATTTCAGACTTTATAAAATATTTGGAAGTTTACCTGCCAAGACAAACCCAGGGCCTAGATGAAGAAAATTACAAAATACTTCATATAAATAAAGATAAATTTAAAGCACTGGATAAATATTCATAGTTCATGGGGAGACCAAGTCAATATTATAAAAATGAAAAATCTACAAAAATTAATTTATTTATTCAGTGCTGTATCAATCAAACTACTAAAGAATTATTTTGAAGAACTAGAAAAAATAATGAAAACCATCTGGAACAACAAAAGAATATCAAAGGAATTAATTTAAAGATTTGAAAAAGGTGGCCTCTCAGTAACAGGTTTCAAACAATATTACAAAATCATAATCATCAAAACAATGTGCTACTAGTAAGAAATAGAGTAATGGACTAGTGGAAATGATTAAGCACCTAATACACAGATATAAATAATAACAATAATATAGTGTTTGATAAACTCAAAGAATCAAGATTTAGGGATAAGAGCTCATCATTTGACAAAAAAAATTACTGGGAAAACTGGAGAACAATTTGGTAGATACTAAACATAAATAAACATCTCATATCACATACAAAGATAAGGTCAAAATGGGTATGATTAAGACAAAAGGGGTGATGTCATAGGTAAATTAGGAGAGCATCAAAATTTTACCTATCAGATCTATGGATAATAGAGGATTTTATAATCAAACAAGAAATGGGGAAGATCACAGGAGGTAAAATGAATAATTTTGGTTACAAGAAATTAAAAAGTTTTGCACAAGCAAAACCAAAACAGTGAAGAGTAGAAGAAAAGCAAGAATTTTGCAACTAGTTTCTTTCATTCATTTCTCAAATAGGAAATGGCATCAAATTTATAAAAATAAGAGATATTCCTGAATTAATAAATGGTCAAAGGATATGAACAGTCAGCGTTCAGAAGAATAAATCAAAGTTATCAATACACATATAAAATTCACTAAATCACATCTTCTCTAAGAGCTTGCTCCTTTGATCATTCTCTCATCTTTAATCTTTCTTTATGAACTTACTCTCTTCCTGATAACTATAAAAATGCCTAGATCTCTTGCATAGTTTCAAACCTTCACTTGAAATATCCTCATTTGCATTCTATATCTCTAGGAAAAGTCATCGGTACTCATGACCTGCATCTCTTCATATCCTTACTCACTTTTCAATTCTTAGTACTCTGGCTTCTAACTCCACTTCAATGCTCTCTTTAAGAATATCATCAAACTCAACTGATAAAGGCAATGAGTTTTTTTTCAGTTCTCATATTCTTGAATCTTTTCATTTTTCTTAAATTGATGGTCATTTTCTCCTGGATACTCTCTATCATGTTGCTTACAATGCCTGGATCTCTTCCTCAAGGTATGATAATACTCCTCAGTTTCCTTTGCTGACTTATTATTCATTCCCTATGCCATAACCATGAGAGTCCACCAAAATACTGTTCTAGATCTTCTTACCTCTTTCTACATTCTCCACCGGCTTCCATGGGTTCATTTATCATCTTTATGCAGATAACTCTGATATCTGAATGCTCAACCCTAAAGACTATCCTAAACAATAGTAGTACCTTATCAACTACCAGATGTACATTATATTCCATAGACCTCCCACTCAATTCCAGTTTTACTGGAAACTCATATTTTCTCTTACATGCACTTATCCTCCAAACTTTCCTGGATCTATTCCAGTTATCTGGATTTGAAACCTTGAAATCCTCCCTCTCCCACTTATTGTGGAAGTAGAAAATATCCAGCTATTATGCCTGGTAAATCCTACCTCCACAATTTCTCTCATATTCATCCTCTTATCTCCTCCCAAGATTAATTCAAGCCTTCAGCTATGAATTGTTAAAACAATTTCCTAATTTGTCTTCCCACCTCCAGTTTCTTCACCTCTCAATTATATTATTCACACTGCTGCTGAAGGTTATCTTCCTAAAAGACATTGTCATTGGCCTGCTCAAAAGAAATGAAGTGTTTTCCCATTTAATGTAAGATAAGAAATAAATTCCTCCATTTAGTATCATGATTTCTCTCTATTTTTCCATGATTCACATTACTCCACTTTATGGGCTCTACATTCCAATGAGACTACTTTGCTAGTTGTTCCCTAAATTAAAATCTCCAAATCACACCTCTAGGTTTTGCACAAGGCATCCCCAGGTCTTTAACGAGCTCCCTTCTTAGTTCCATTTCTCTGATACCTTGAGTTTCTTCCAAATTAAATTCAAATGTCACTTCCTTCATAAAGCCTTCCATAATACTTCTTGTTACTGTTCTCTAAGTTAACCTTATGTTATATTTATTTGTATATGCAGCAGCTTCACTGAGCTACTCCCCAACACAACACTCTTCTTGGCTAAGGAGCAGGTGGCTACTTTCTTGGGTTTTATCAGGTATCTTTGAATATCCTTTCCAAACACTATTTATCAAGAGCCCCCACTAATATGCTTCCCTTTGACAGTCATGCCAGTAAACACAATTAGATCTCAGGTAAAGACCTTTATTAAGTAACATAATGAGGACAGAGACATTTCTTCATGATAATATTTTCCCCTTTCAAAGCTAAATTTCTAGAAGATTGTTAACCATTATTTTCTCCATTTCTGCACCTCCTCCTCCTCACTTCTCAATCCCTGCAATTTGGCTTCAGATTCCACCATTGCTTGACTAAAACCACCCTTGCTTAAGGCCATCATTGATTTTCTAAATCAGAAGTTCTGAACCTAGGGTCTATGATTTTTAAAATTATATTTTGATAGCTATATTTCAAAATAATTGGTTCCCTTTGCTATCCCACATTTTATGAGTTTAGAAACATTATTCTGAGATGGGATCTATAGACTTTACCAGAATGTCAAAGGGGTCAAAAAGGTTATAAAATCCCTATTTTTAAGTTTCATTTTTAATTTATGCAATGAAACAAGAATTTCCATAATACACCACAATAAAAAAGATGATTGCACATGAAACTGAAAATCTACCACATACAACTTGTTATTCCTTTCAAATATACAACAAAATTATCATGAAATTTCTTTCCCCTCCCCACTTTAGAGATGGCTACCATTACATACAAATAAGTATATTCATATATAATTATTCTATATTTCTATTTATTAATTCTGTTTCTGGATGCAGATACCATCTTTCTTCTTATAACCTTTAAAGTTAATTTTGATGTTTATAAAGGACAAAATAACTTACTTGCTCAGTCATTCTTAAAACAATATTTCTGTTACTGTAAAAATATTCTCTTGGTTTTGCTCATTTCACTCTTCATTTCATGTAAGTCTTTCCATGTTTTTCTAAAATCATTGAACTCAACATTTCTTATTGCATAGTAGTATTATATCACAACAATTTAACGCAGCTTGTCTGGCCATTCATTCCCATTGCTGCAATTTCCAGTTGTTTGTCACTACCAGATGTTATAATCACTTTAAAACATGTAGGTTCTTTTCCTTTTCCCCCTAATATTGCTATTACTCGTCCTTTGTTCTTGAAGAGGACCATGATATCAGGGAGGTGAACTGAGGGAGGACTGTGAAAGTCCTTCACTTGCTCCTCTGGAGCCATCTGGGTCCATGAGCTAGATATGGATCAGGACAAATGGAGATGGCCTTGGATGCAGTGGGAGATCTTGGCCTTTAAAACATATCAAGAGAGGTGGCTAGGTGGTGCAGTGGATAGAGCACTGGCCCTGGAGCCAGGAGTACCTGGGTTCAAATCCAGTCTCAGACACTTAATAATTACCTAGCTGTGTGGCCTTGGGCAAGTTGCAAAAAAAAAACCTAAAAAAAAAACATCAAGAGATGGTTTTGCTGGGTCAAAGTTTATGGGTAGTTTAATAACTCTTTGGATATAATTATTCAGGCATAATAATTTCAAATTGCTCTCTAAAATGTTGGATAATTTTATGATTCCATCAACAATGAATTAGTGTCCCAATTTTTCCCATATCTTCTCCAACATTTGTCATTTTCCCTTTCTATCATGTTAGCCAATCTGGTAGGTGTAAAATGATATCTCAAATATAAACCCTATTCTAAATCCATTGTCTTTTATTTAAACTTTATTTTACTTGACTTCTCTAAAGCTATAAGACCATAGAAAAACCTCTTCTGTACATTCTTTCCTTAAACAATATTCATAATGTTTTTCATTTGTCTCTACCTACATGTCTAACTACTCCTTGGTCTCCTTCACTAAATCCTCCTCTTCCTTCTCCCACCACTGAGTATAGGAATCTGATCTGGACCTTTTTGATTTCTGCTCACTCTGGGTGATATTCATGGAATCATGATTATCTCTACATTGATGCATCCAAAATCTATTAATTTTGTTCAAATCCCTCTCTAGATATCCAATTCTAGATTATAAATTGCTTGCGCAGCATTTCTACCTGGATGCGCCATTGTTACTCAGTCATTTTAGTTTCGTCCACCTCTTCAGAACCCTATTTGGGGTTTTCTTGGCAAAGGTATGGGAGTGGTTTGATATTTCATTCTCTAAATCATTTTACAGATGAGGAAACTGAGGCAAAGAGGCTTAAGTGATTTGTCCAAGCTCACATAGCTAGTAAGATTCTGGGGCCAAATTTGAACTCAGGTCTTTTTGATCCACAGCTAGAACTTTATTCACTGAGCTTCCCACTTGTCCCACATGTCCTATTAGCACATGAATTCAACTACCCTTATTCCCTGAAAAACCTTCCCTAAGGATCCCTATTTTGTCTGATGACACAATCTAGGTTTTCAACATTTCTTGACTCTTCCAACTCCCTCAAAAATAAATTGAATTAGTTAAGCTTTATCAACCCTCCCTCCATAAGCTCTCTTGAATCCATTCCCATTTCTCCATTCACAAAGTCTTTATTTCTACCTTCATACTCTATCACCTATACTATTATGACAATCTCCTGAATAGTCTCCCCAACTTCAGTCTTTTACCTCTCTAATCTATCCTCCACATAGTTGCCAAATGCATAGCCCTAAAACACATTTCTGAGTATACCATCACTACACTTAAAAATTTTCAATAGCTCTCTAACTGCCACTATAATAAAATAGAAATTCTTCAGTCTGACATTTAAAGTTTTCTGTAATCTGGATATGAACTAGCTTCCTATTATTAAGTCCCACCCTCTATACTCTGTATTTTAGTTAAACTGGCTTACTAGTTATCTCCTATACATGGTGTTCCATTTCCTTTTTCTATTTCTTTTCACAAATGATCTTCCATATCTAGAAGTATTCTGTCATCACATCTGCCTTAGACAATTCTCTATTTCTTACAAAATATAATTGCCCAATACATGAAGCCTCTTCTGATTCCCTCTTGAATTATTATTTCTCCCTCTTGAAAATAATATATCATAATTTGCACATATTTATATTTACATACTTATCCTTAATGTGCTCAATCTTACCAGTAAGTTTGAGAGCAAGGATGATTTCATTTTTGTTTTTGTGGGGTTGGGAAGGGAGGCAGTTGCTGGGCATGCATATAGTACAGTCTCCATCATAGCTGCCTGCTTCTGGAAAGGTAACACAGCATGGAAATACCCAGCTCCCTGTTACACAGACATTCAGAAACTAATCCCAATATAGTAATCATGTGTGTTTTTTATCTCTTACATAGCCAGAACCAGGGTGTATTTTAAAAAAAAAGGACAAAACATTCAAAAGGAGGCTGGTCTTCATTCTTGCTAGGGTATATTCCTCTAAAGAAGCAAAACCTGCTGAGAGCCCTTGGGGGAAAGAGAGATCTCCGTCCTTCATTTCCTCACTAGAGGTGCATGGCCCTGTTGTTGCCTTTGTCTCAGTGGTGACTATTCTTTCTAATTTCAGGTGAAGTTTTGGAGACAACTGCAGTTTTATGACCCTCAAAATGTCAGAATAGTAAGCCACCAGAGGTCTGAGATCCAGGAGGGGATTTGCCAAAGGGCATAGAATGAAGATGAAATTTCAATAGAACTACTCAGCTTAGAGTAGCTATCAGAAGCAGAGGTGTAGTTATTCAATCCCATCTTTTCGTGATGTTGTATTTGGAAATGAACTTGGTGGGGGTAAATGTTATAAAGAAACTACTTTGAGTTAAAGTCCAATATAATTCAAATTCAAAGTGGTATGAGAGAGATTGTACCTTTTTTTTGTCCCAATTTGTACTATTACTACTATTCTACTTCAGGTGTGCCCAACCTGTGTTGGTGTGTGAGTTGCTTTGTTTTCATGAATGAGAACTGAATTCTAAGTGCAGTCCTTGACTTTTCTTGGGTGATAAGCCTAGAAGACTTAAAAGGATGGGTAACCCCATTATAACCTAAATTAATTGATTTTAGTTGTTTAAATGAAACTGGGAAACTAATCACTGGTGGTTAATTATGGGAGGGAAAATACCAGATTGGGGACTCAAGGAAGACATTCATGGCTCTGCAGTCCTACCCTAGAGCAATGTAGCAGAGATTTAGTCGTGCTTCCTCCAGGAGAATGAGTCCAAAATCTCTCTCTATTTGTATCATCTGCCCCAAGCACAAGAATACTTGAGAAATTTTTGTTGAATTGAATTATATCATTATGTTGCCAAAAAACTAAATATAGCAAAAGAATATCAACTGTCATTATCTTAGTTAGACATATCTTAGCAGAGATCTTCAACAAGTACTGTACAGGGGAAAACACTGCACTAAGAGACAAAAGACTGACACCTAACCTCTTGCTCTACCACTTACTACTTGTGGAAACATGGGCAGAGCATTTCACTTTTCTAGGTTTTAGTTTCCCCTGAGATATTACAACCTCAAATCTCATCCAATGCTAGCATTCTGTTGATCTGTTTCTAAGAAAACTTTGGTGGAGCAGGGGGTGGAAAAGAAGGGAGAAGAAGCTTAGAAAATCTAAATTATCTTTTTTGGTCTAGTTAACCACTGGCAATCCTATCTTTATAGGAGACAGAGGAGTTACTTTCTTGGTCATTTAAATCAGCAACTACACTATAAGCTGTCAGTAAATTTCAGCATAGAATTATGATTGCCAGATCCTAAAGATACTGAAGGATTGAAATTCCCCCATCTAACAAAAAAGTGACTTTTTTTCTTTCCCACCTTTTTTAAATAATGGAAGAGAAATAATGAGATAACCTCATGGCATTTTAGTTCACATTTCTGTTTCCTCACCATAAACTATCAGTGAAGATTTCAATAGCTATGCATTCAAGGTACCCTGACATATTGAAGACTTGTTGGGGAGGAACACTGGGAAGAATGCAAAAGAAAAGGAAAAAAAAGCTCAATACATAAAATACGATACACACAACCTCATTCTGCTGAAGGTGAGACTCTGACTTCATTTTATCCATTAAATAAACTAAGGAGCCACACCAGGCCCTAGATGCAGCAAGCAATAAAAACTATCCAATTCTTTATGGAAACTGATTTCTTGAGAACAAAAATTATATGATGTAAATGATGCAAAGTCTGATGCTGCTGAATTTCAAAATTGAGTTGAGAAGTTTGACAAGATGAATTCGATTTTGCTATATAGAGCATTTCTAAGTAATTGATATGTACATTATGTGAAAAAGAAAGCCCAGCTAACTCAACTGTAATTTTTTTAAAAATTCTATTGTATAACTTAGCCATCATTTCATATCTAAATGCATTGATTTTTGAAAGGAGATTTCATAGTTTATTAGCTAATCAGAAGAGCAACTTTTTATAATTTGATATTGTTGAGAAATAGACAAATGGGTGAGCATTTTGAGATATTTCAAATCATTTAGATATATTTTTTGCCATTTTAATTTTTTGTAGCTTTCTAGTAGGGGGTTCAGAAGTCCAATCACTCATGATAAAGTATTAGTGTCCTAATTTTAATAGTAATTCCAGTGTTGACAGTTTTCTCTAACTTTAGAGACATTTGGTGATGTGGAAGAAATAGAAGGTTATACCTGGACTCTAGGAAACCAGAGTTCAAATCTAACTTCAGTCATATACTGCAACAATAATAATAGCTATCATTTATATCATACTTTCTTTGTAAAGAACTTTACAGATGTTATTTCAGTCAATTCTTACATTAGCCCCGTGAGATAGGCACTATTATTATCCTTCTTTTACAGATTAGGAAATGACTTGCCCAAAGTCACATAGCTTGTGTGTCACACAAGATTGAACTTACATTTTCAAATCTACATCCAATGTTCTATCCAATGTACCCTCCTCTGACTCTAGGGAAAGCATGGCATGGGGGAAAACACACTGCTTCTTGAGTCAGAAGATGTGAGTTCAAAACTTCCCTCTGTCTCTTATTACCTAGATAATAATATAACAAATCTGAACTCCCTCATCTATGAAGTGAAGGAGTTGAGCAGGAGGGCCCTCAAGGCCTCTTCTAACTCAAAATCTATGATACTATAATTCTTCTTGCCCCTACTATTCTTCTTCCCTTCTACCATACTGTGCACAAAAGGCTACTGCAAAGAAACTAAGAGTCCTTCAAAAAAGAATATTTTTTAGTTTACCAAATGGAATGAAATTTACTTCAAGTCTTTTTGTAATGATCTTCATTTATCCTGAATGGAACCAAACCATACCCTTAGTAATTACTGCTGCGCCTGCACTGATCCAGAGCTGATTATAGTGCAAGGTCTTAAATCTCAGTAATCTTTTGGAAATGTTATTAAATATTAGATTTTCATGTGATTTGTTTTCTTCTCACTTGACTTGCAACTTGACTGGCATTCACTGCCAAAAGATCTTGAACATGAGCCTGCTGCTTTCATCTCAATTTGTTACACTAAAAATGCAAAATTAAAGAAAAATGAGGAAAGTTTAATATTACCAGAGAATGTGATTGATAGCTTCATGTCATATTGGGGAGTTTTAATATTATAAACTGAGTTTTATGTTCCTCTCCTTTAATAGTGACATATTTAACATGTTAAGACTGGATAGAATAATTTTATGGGGCAAAATGGATATTATTAGAAGATTAGGCTGTAGTACTTTGTCAAATCCTTGTATATTAAATACAAAGAACTACAATAAAATAATACAAAAATTCTGACTTCAGTCAAGTGAATCAATCCCTGATTCCCACTTCGGGTTAAGAGAATACAGAAGTCTCCATGAAATATAGAAAGTCAGGAAACTCATTGTATATTGGTTCTCAGTGATATTGAGATACCAGCAGTCAAGGAAGAAAACAAATATAAATCTAAGATTTTACTTATTTTTCACAATAAGTAAATATCTGTTATTTCTAAAGAGGGTCAAATCTTTTCAGGTTCTACCCATAAGATCTCATTGGCCCTTTGCTTATATTACATTCTCAGGGAAATGTGATTCAGACTGAAGAACTTTTCTGTCAGCAGCTCCTGTAAGGTTACCTGTAAGCAGAACATAAAGAGGAGAACATAAATGAAACTTCAATGAAAAATTTTAGTCCATGTGACACAAAAATGGAAATTGTAGCAACCACCCAACCTAACCAATAAAATCACAATCAGATGGAGCAAGGTTTTATTTTTATTCAATAACCCTATACACCTATGAGACAAAAGGAAAGAGCTAAAGGAATGATGAGTTTCCAAAAGGTAAATATTAGAATATAAATGTATTGACTATTGGTCTTTTAAGACACACTTCTGCACATGAGAGTATCTCCCACAGCAGCACAATTCCAGTATGAAGAATAACCACATAGCCAATATCAGGGCTAAGATTTCTTATATAAGATACCAGTGCCAGTGGGAAAGTCGTCTAACTATACAGGATCTTAGCTTCCACATCTATAAAATTGGGGAGTTTGACTAGATGACCTCTCAGGTCCTTTTCACCCTTAGAGCTCTGAGCATTTGATGGAAGGATATAATAGCCACATCATTCCCCTGCTAGAAACTGCCTCAGTGATTTCCTATTATCTATAGAATTACATCTTTTGACTGAGTTTTAAAGTCCTTTGAAATTGGACTGACTTTTACCATGTTGCTCTACTTCACACTCTAGATTTTAGCCACGATTGGCTTTTTGCTGTGCTCTGTATAACACAGGAGGTGGCTAGGCGGCACAATGGATAGAGTATTGAACTCAGGAAGACCTGAGTTGGAATCCATACTCAAACACTTTTACTGGCTTCAAAGCTAGTTACTTAATGTTATTTGTCTCTGTTTGCTCATCTATAAAATAAACTGGAGAAGAAAATGTCAAATCACTCCAGGTAAGGAAACCCCCAAAAAGGATCACAAAGAATAAGAAACAATTAAAAATCACCAAAAAACAACAAAATATGCCAAGTTCCAACTACTTCCTCTTCATCACTGCAAGAGCAGTTCTGCCATACCTTGCAATCTTCTCTGTTACTTCCACCTCTTGGACTCCCTATATTCATTCAAGTCTCAAATTAAAAGCCACATCCTAAGTAAGACCTTTCCTGATCTGCCCCATCCTTACCAGTCATAAATGTGTGGGACCCTTGAAAAATTAGTTTGAATGAATGTTCTATATGTGTTGCATTTACTTACTTGTGCAGATATCAAGTCCCTCTGATGGAAGGGATGCTCCTTGAGGTGAAAGACTATTTTCATTTTTTGTCTTTATAGCCCTAATGCTCTGGTAGATGGTAGACATATTAAAAATGTTCATTTAATTGAATTGGACTACCTGAGAATTTAAGGAATTCACTCTTGGTAGGCTTGCAAAATATTCTTAGGCTAAGAGAGATCTAGATTTACTTTAGAAGGTCCAATTACATAGAATCTAACAGCCTAGTATGCAACAGTAAGTAATTCTACCAACTGAGGTAAAGAGGCTTAAAACATATTTAACATAGAACTGTTAGACAATTCATGCCATATTAATGTCATCTCTTTCAGGTTCCTAACATAGGTGAATATAGAGCATGGACACAGCCCAGAGTCATTAAACAAGGGAGAGAGGAAGAGCAGGTGAGAAGGCTCCCAAGTATGTGCCAGCACATTCTAGAACCTATGATTAGTTGACAAGGGGTACAGTTGCATATGACAGAGGAGTGGAGAAGTCCCAAGTTCAAATACTGACTGTGATAATCACTAGATGTGTGATTATGGGAAAGTCATTTATTCCTGTGAACCTTCAGTAACTCTCTAGGTACTAAAGATTTAGTTTTCTGTAAAGGACCACTGGTGATTGGTTAGACTTTGTTTCCATGAAGCTCATGGGAGAAGCAAGATAAAAAAAAAAAACCATGTACAAATGAGAAAATAAGAAATATTCAATATAAATCATAGTTTCATATGTAAATCATCAATGTTAAGGAGAACTTGGAAAGGTTACTTGCAGAATATGGGAATGAAATGTAGCTGACAGTTGAAGAAAGTCAGGAGAGGAGGGGCAAAAGCTAGATAGAGAGAGGGAGGGGGAGAGAGAGAGAGAGAGAGAGAGAGAGAGAGAGAGAGAGAGAGAGAGAGAGAGAGAGAGAGAGAGAGAGAGAGAGAGAGAGAAAGAGACAGAGAGGGAGAGAAGGGGGAAGAGAGAGAGGGGGAGAGAAGGAGAGAGAGGGGGGAGGGGAAGAGAGAGAGAACAATCCAGGAAAACATTCAGTTGGGAGATGGAGAGTGTCATACTCAAAGAATAGCAAGGAGGTCAAAAATCACCAAAAGTCAGAGTATGTGGGGTAGGTGTGTAAGGTGAAAGAGAACTGGAAAAATGAATAGCCAGGTAAGGAAGTCTTTGAAAGACAACCCGAGGACCTTATATTTCATTCTAGAAATAAAAGAGAGTCACTAGGTTTACTGAATTGGGGGGGGGGGCAGAAAAAAAAAGAAAAATGAATTTGACAACTAACCGGAGAATGGACTAAAGGGAGGACAGACTTGAAAGGAGAACAATCAGCAAGTTACTTCGATAGACAAACGATGAGATGAAGTGATGAGCCTGAATCAAGATGGTTTCACTGTCAGAAGAGACACACAAAAGGGATATTACACAGGTAGAATCAACAAGATTTGGCTAAGGTTGAGCATGAAAAGTCAAGAATGAATAACATCTTGGACTAACTGTGATCATTTTTTCATTCTAAGTAGCACATTGTATAGTTTGGGGGAAATAGCAGAGAGAGAAAAGAAAGTGGTTTTCTTGTCATGTAATTTTTCTGATATGAATTCATTGAGGTTTGTGATGGGCTCTCCAAATATATTCCTAATTTTGGAATCTTGGTTCCGTATTTTACTATTGTCTTTCCTTTGCAATCTAAAGATTTTTTGGTAGAGAAAATAAAATCAAAATGTACTTCTTACTTCAAAGTTCTTTTCATGCAGACAACGCTTCCATCTCTGCAGTCTCCTTTGATTAATGAGTTCATTCCTGGATTTTTGTTGCCATTAAGGAAGTCTATTTGTCTAGTCACTGCCAATGAAGTGCAACCTATGATTCCCCGTTATTGCTTGATCAGTTTAGAGTGACTTCTCACCATGGCTTTCAGCTCTCTTCTATGTTGTCTTTTCCTATTAGTTCCTATAAGTTCCTTGAAGGCAGGATTTTCTTCTTTATGCTTATATTTCTAATACCATGGCTTAGAACAGTGACTGGCACAGCACTTACTAAATTCTTTTTTCTAATTTCACTGCTATTCCACTAGAGCTGACTTCTCCCTCCACTACACTGATTATAGAAAAAATGTCTAACCAAGATTTTGGGAAGGACAGATTACTCTGAGGAGAAAAACAAATTAGTTGGGGAAGACTTTTTTTTGTCCCTCTATTTTTCTTTTAGGAAGTCCTGCTGTTTGTCTTATAGATAAAACAAAGATAGACTGCTTTTCTAAGACTTATAAAAACACTTAGTGTTTGACCTAAAAGAGCAGGGCTGAGCCCACTTTCTTCAAAAGGATCAGAAAACACTGACCAAGGACTTTAGTTGAAACCTAGAAACAAAGAAATTCCACAGCATATGCTCATGCTTCTCAGTATCCTGCAGATACTACATTATCCATGAACTTAAATATCCCATTTTTCTCAACACGTTAAGAAGCAAAGAGATCAGCTAGGTGGTGCAGTGGATACAACACCATCCCTGGAGTCAGGAGGACCTGAATTCAAATTCAACCTCAGACACATAATCATTACTGAGCTGTGTGACCTTGGGCAAGTCACTTAACCCCATTGCTCTGCCTCCCCAAAGAAGCAAAGAGATCATAGGCTCTAAGATATAAGTTGGAAGGGACCTTGATGGTCACTCAATCTCACTTTACCAAAGAGGTAAAATAGCTTGCCAAAATTGGGGCAGGTGGTAAGTATCAAAGCTAGATTCAAACCTAGATACTTTTTCTATCATACTATTTGATTTCTCTAACTAGGAAAATTTAGCTTCGATTCCAAACTGATTGAAAAATAATTTTACCTTTAATGTACATGTCATTGGTCTCTATCAATGTAGAGCTGATCCATTTGTAATTTAGTTGGTGACCTTGAAATACATTATTCAATGACCTTCTGAGTAGGTATAAGATAAGGCAACATATGCTTATCAAAGTTGTTTGCCATGTTGTGGAGAAAGTCTAGGAAATATTCTAAATCAAGAGAGTTTCCCAATATATGGTCAAGTTCTCCAGATACTCATATTTTTTATGACATTTGTCATATCTGGAAATAATGAAAGTCCAAATGAGATTTTTAATTACTGAAGAACTTTGACCTAATAAAACAAATAAGAAATATCAAGTTCATGATGAATGCCTTTGGTATAGAATGTTATGTATAGCTATATTAACAACCTATAAGGATAATCTATTATTTTATATATGTTGGAAAGACACTATAGATGGACAAGGAGTTGAGTCAGATGCCTTAATTTCCCAATTTAATGACTTCTCAACCTTCATATTTTTTTAAACCTGTGCAATGCAGTCTTTCTTTAGATCTCCATCTTCTCCTGATTATTCCTCCATCTCTAGATTTTGGTGATACTGCTCTCTTGGTTTTTCCCCTACCTGATGTTCATTTTCATTTCCTTTTCTGGATCTTCATTCAGGACATATTTAATAATTGTGGGTTTCCAACAGTGTTCTGTCTCATCAACAAAGCTGATCCCAAGTCAGCAGGTATTTATTAAATTAAGCCTCTCCTGTGTGCAAGGCAAAGGGGAAAGTATCAGGGATATAAATAATGGCAAAACAAACAAAAGTTCCCTACTTTCAAGAACCTCATAGCCTAATAGGAGAGATAGAATGCACACAACTATGTACAAATAAGTTCCAAATCTATATCGATAATAAATAGATAAATCTAAATAGATCTTTATAGATAGATAAATATCTATAGATAAATAAATAATAGATAACACTACTGCAATCGATATGGGCAACCAAAAGACATAGTGGATAGAATGTAAGACCTGGAGTCAGAAGACTCATCTTCCTGAATTCAAATTCAGCCTTAGATACTTAATAACTATGGGAAAGTCACTCAACCTTGGTTGCCTCAGTTTCCACAACTATAAAATGAGCTGGAGAAGGAAATGGCAAACCACTCCAGTAATTTTGTCAAAAACAACAACAACAACAGCAGCAGCAGCAGCAGCAATAAAGATGGAGTCAATGAAGAATAAGACACAACTGAAATGACTCAACAACAAAAATTAAAAGTCTGGTTATGAACTTTAAGAACTCAACTAGGATTGTGCAAGTTATAAGAATACATTACTTAATTCTCCTTTCTCCTGCTTTGTTTCTCTGCTCATGACTTTCATCTCTCAGGAGGAAAAGATTAAATCATGAACTCACCTCAGAGACCACCTGATCCAACCCCATCCTGGTGGTGGTGGTGTTGGCAGTGGTGGTGGTGGTCCTTTGTTCTCTAAAAGAATCATTGGCATCAGGAGAGTGATGTCTTGGCTTGGAAGTGAATTAGATTTAAATGAGGCAGAGCTGTGCAAAGTTGTCAGCCTCATGCTTGCCTCCAAGTCATCAGAGTGACTCCAAGTCACAAGACATAGGTCAAGATGCCTGGCGATGATCTAAGAAGAAGCAGTGGATAACCGCTTTATTTTACGGAAGAGGAAACCAAAGCCAAGAGAGATTAAGTGATGCCACAGTTCTGAGAGACAAATGAAAGAGTATGAATTTGAATGCAGATCCTCTATTTCCAGAGTCAGTGTTCTCTCTTTCTCCTATATCATGCTGCCTCCCTCTACTACATATATGTGTGTGTGTTCTATATACAATATTATGTACAATAGTATATTATCCTTAACAAATGTTTCCATCTCATTCACAAGAATAACATGAAAGATTTTGTCAAATGCTTTGCTAAAACTTGGTTAAATTATATCCCCAGTTGTCCCTTAATCTTAGTTTTCAGGTCTCTCTGACTCATGAAAAACTACAGAAGCCTGGTGTGCTATACGCTCTTTAGCCGAGGGGCTCTTAATCATTTTGTGTGTCATAGGCCCATCCAGCAATATGGTGAGAACTATGGATGCCTCATAATAATGTTTTTAGATACATAAAATAAAAATGGATTGCAAATAGAACAAATTCTATTGAAATGTAGCCATCAATTTTTTAAGAAAGACAAGTTTATGGACTCTAGATTAAGAATCTTTACCTAATCTTTTTCAAAAGGGAGAAGGAAGGAAAGAATTTATTAAAAAATTCAGTGACTGCTAATTAAGCTTTATGTTTCTGATATTTTATTGTAGTTATTAAATTTCAATTTAACTGATATTTTCTTTATCTTCACCTTGATTCCCCAACATATTCCTTCTACTTCTTACTCAATAAAGAATAAAAAAGGAAGTGGAATAAGAAAACAATTTTGCAAAACTAAATACCATAACATAATTCCACACCCATAGTCCCTGACTTTTATAAAAAATAAAATAACTTATATTTCCCATCTTTTTCTTTAGAGATAAGTTAGTTATTATAACCATACAGAAATGTTTCCATTTTGTTCTTTTCATTTACATTATTGTAATAATTTCCCTACATCCTTTCCAACATTTGTCATTTTCTCCTTCTGTCCTATTAGCCAATCCAAATAGGTATTGTTTCAAGCCACATTTCCCTCATCAATAATATGATAGGACATTTTAAAAATATATTTAAATAGATGGCACTGATAACCTCATCTGAACACTGTTCATATTTCTTGATCATAAATCAATTGGGGAATGGCTCTTATTTTTTATAAATTTTACTCAGTTTTCTATGTTTGAGAAATGAGGTCTTTATCAGAGAAACAGTTCAATATTTCTCCCCACAGCCACCAATTTCCTTCCATCCTATTTTACCCCCCAGTCCCATTTATTTTATTCTCTCTCACCTTTCACCCTGTCCCTCCTCTAAAGTATGTTGAATCTCACTACCCTCTCCCATAATCTTCCCTCCCTGCTATCACCTACACCCCCTTCCTTTCTCCCATCCTTTTCCTCTCCTATTTTCCTTTAGGATAAAATAGATTTCTATACCAAATTGAGTGTGTAGTCCCTCTCAAACAATTCCCATGAGAAAAAAGTTCACTCACTCCCTCTCACCTTCCCCCTCTTCCATTATACTGCAAAAGTTTTTTCTTGCCTCTTTTATAGGAAATAACTTACTCTATTCTACCTCTCCTTTCCCTTTCTCTCAGGACATTCTTTTCTCCCCCATTAACTCCATCTTTTTAATATATTGTACCTTCAAATTCAATCCCTCCTGTACCTTGTCTATATATGCTCCTTCTATCTGCCCAAATAAATGAAAAGGTTCATATGAGTTATCAGTATCATCTTCCCATGCAAGAATACAAATAGTTCACATCATTAAGTCTCTCATCTTTTGCCCATCCCATCCACCCTCTCTATGCTTCATCTGAGTCCTGTACTTGAAGATCAAACTTTCTGTTCAGCTCTGGTCTTTTCATCAGGAAAGTTTTAAAGTCCCCTATTTCTTTGAATATCTAGTTTTCCCCCTAAAAGAGGATATTCAATTTCTCTGGATAACTGATTCTTGGTTGTAATTCAAGTTCTTTTGCCTTCTGGAATATCATAGTCTAAGTTCTATGAGCCCTTGATGTAGACACTCTAAATTTTGTATAATCCTGACTAGCTCCACAATATTTGAATTGTTTCTTTCTGGCTGTTTGCAATATTTTCTCCATGTCTTGGGAGTTCATAAATTTGGCTATAATATTCCTGGCAGTTTTCATTTTGGAATCTCTTTCAGAAGGTGATCAGTGCATTCTTTCAATTTCTATTTTACCCTCTACTTCTGGGAATACCAGGGCAGTTTTTAGGATAACTTCTTTAAAAATAATATCTAGGGGCGGCTAGGTATCACAATGGGGCAGCTAGGTGGTGCAGTGGATAAAGCACTGGCCCTGGAGTCAGGAGTACCTGGGTTCAGATCCAGTCTCAGACACTTAATAATTACCTAGCTGTGTGGCCTTGGGCTAGCCACTTAACCCCATTTGCCTTGCAAAAACCTAAAAAAAATATCTAGGTAAACTTTCAAGTAGTCCAATAAATTATCAGTAAATTGTTATTTCAAATTATCTCTCCTAGATATGTTTTCCAGGTCAGTTGTTTTTCCAATGAGATATTTCACATTTTCTTCTGGTGTTTCATTCTTGTGGTTTTGTTTTATTGTTTCTTGATTTCACCCAAAGTCAAATAGAGTCCTGCCTCAGGGATAGCAAAGAGATCCCTACAATCTCCTTGACCTCCTTAATATCTGAGGGCTGAGTGACTCCCAAGGTATGTTCTTGTTCACTGGGGTTGGTTCTGTGCTGAGGCCTGCATTGGACTAGGCTCTCCCTTTACGCTGGTGCAGCAGAATTTTTCTACTGACCCTCCAAGTTGTCCTTGACAATCACTGGACTGAGAGGTCTGGCCACCACTGCCACTGTCCACTGCTGGACCCTGGATGGCTGGAAATGGCTTGCTCTAGAGCAGCCTGGACTCTGCTAAAGACCCTGTCTAAGAGCACCATCTCTGAAGTCATGAGGACCTGAGTTCAAATGAGGCATCAGATGCTTAATAATTATCTAGCTGTGTGACCTTGGGCAAGTCATGTAACCCCATTGCCTAGAAAAAGCCAATAGATAGATAGATAAATAGATAGATGAATGAATGAATGAATAAAAATGAAGACTCTATCTAACCCCAGTGAAACAGACCCAGGCAGGGGATCTTCCAAGTTGTCTTGGGTTGGAAAATTGTTTCATTCAGTCTTTTTTGTGGGTTTAGTCACTCTAGATTTGGTTAGAATAATAATTTAAAGGTATTTGGAGTGGTTTGGGGAAGTCCCTACCTTTACTCCACTATCTTGGCTCTCTCTTCAGGATATGAATATTTTTAGAATAATTCCAAATTGCTTCACAGAATTGGATCAATTTGTAATTCTAGTAATAGTGTATTAGCATATCTATCTTCTCTCCCATTCCTTACAATATGGATTATTCCTCATCTTTCATCATCTTTTACAATGTGCTAAGTAAGTACAAGGCAAGTTTTCAAAGTTATTTTGAATTTCATTCTTCTTATGATTTGTGATTTGGAGAAGTCTTTTACATGGATCTTATTAGTTTGCAATTTTTTTAGAATTGTATTCTGTCCACTAATTGTTAGGAAACTGATTCCTGATCCTATCTATAGGTTACTTCTTCATTTATCTTGGATATCAGAATTCTATCAGATATTTTTAAAGTTTTTTTTAATTGAGTTGAATTGTATTTGTATCCTAAAAAGATATGCTAATGAATATCTATCAAACAATAGAAATATTCTGAATACTTCAGCCATGAATGTAAGAGTCAATCCAGAAACCCGGGTACACAATGCTCAAAAAAAATCAAAATTCCATCATGAATGCAAAATAGGAGACACATATAATAGAATATATTTGTCATGTTTTGTATACTTAAAGAATTCAAGCTTATACTGTGAGCAGGAGACACTGAGAGAATAAGTTGAACAAGGAGAGCATAGAAGGAAAAGCCAGCTTTTAACATGGTGAGAGAAAAAAATTCAGAAAGCATTCTGTGATTTGGCAGCACTGTTATTAGTTATTATTTATAAAGCAATGTAAGATAATAAAATATTTTTGCTAAACACAGGCAATGTCACGTTCTCTGTTTACAGTTAACAATGCTAAGGAGAAGGAACAAGTCACCTAACTACCCTGACAAAGTCAGATATTCCTGGGTTGTTTTTCAAGTATAGGAAGTAAATCATATTATTACTGTAATTATTGCTCTGTGCTCATAGCAGATTATGGTTACAAAGCTTTATAATATCTGTTGTGTATTGGTTCTTTCTTCATCACATCTATCTTGTGAAATTGGTTAGTTTAACTGAGCAGGATAATAATGGAATAGAATAATGAAAGGTAACATTTATTTAGTGCCTACTATGTGACAAACACTGTTTTAAGTTAGGGGATACAAAGAGAAAAGCAAGATAGATAAGGAATTATATTCTAATTAGTATCAACAATGTAGGTTCCAGGGCAGATGGAAATTCCAGTGACTTTTGGGGTGGATCACAAGGCCCAGGAGTCCCTAGAGTGCAATGGATGTGAATGTCAAGTGTCTGAGGCCAGATCTGAACACACATCCTTCTAACTCTAGGACTTCTGCTCTATCCACTGCACTATCTTGCTTCCCTATTCACTTTCTGGCAGTGTGACCTTGGGCAAGTCACTGAACCCTGATTGCCTCATATCTAAGACCATCTCCAGGCACTGTGACCCAAATCTGGCCACTAGCCCCAGATGGTTCCAGAGGAGAAAGTGAACATCCAATTCCTGTGTATGTCATGGCATCACCATGATCTTGATATCATGGTCTTCCTTGTGAACAAAGGACAAAAAACAACAATAATGAGATGTCAAAAGACAATTATCCTTGAAAGCAGGACCTTTTGTCTTGATATTCCCACATTGGTTAGCACGTAGTAAGTGCATAATAAACATTTGACTCAAATAGTAAGTAGCAACAGAACAGATAGCAAAATTCAGAAAACCTTAGAGTCTTAAATTGCCAAGGCAGATTGCACAACCCATCTGAATCCCTCCTAATCAAAGCAGACAGAGAAGTCACATACCAACTAGCAATTATTGAGAAAAGTGAACTGAGGGAAAGAATGGATCAAGATTCTTTAGCTTTTGTCTTCTGTCCCCCTTGTAAAAGAGGGAGAGTAGGGATGGGGGAATGAAATATGAATTGAAAAGATAATGCTTTTTATTTACCTTTTCTATTTACTCAGATCAGAAATATCAATTAATATGCAAGGCATTTTTATAACAAATCATTCAAACTATTAGCAAATAAATATTTTGGTCAAAGCATTGGAGAGAGTAATATGGAAGAGAAGAACTCTAGAAGCAGTATTTCAAAAGTTTGCTACATGAGTGGTATATAGTTAATCATATTGGGGTGCTTGTCCTGACCCATGAAATAGGATTGAGGATGTTTGGACACCACATTGCTCAGCAGGACTGGAAATGTCATCTAGGTTCCTCAATTCAGCTGGCTTTTTGGTAAAATGGAACCCAAGCACTTATTACATCTCAGCTCTGAGGCTTTATGTTTCAAAAGCAGAAATTCATCAATGTACACTGAATCTTGGCCATATCAAACCCTAATAAACACATACATGTATATATTTATATAGAGAGAATGTATTTATTATATAGATTTGTATATGTGTCTGTGTCTACATACATAGATGTGTATATATATATATATGAGAATATTTTGTCAAAGCCCTTTGAGCTTCAAATTGACAAAACTTATAAAGAAGCTATTTTAAAAATCATAGCATGACCACCACCACCCCTCCAGCTAATTGCAGGGACTATTTTATATTATGACATGTACATGGCATAATACAGTGGCAGCACTTGGACTTGTCAAAACAAATAAATCTCTTTCACCCCTCCACCCCTTAAAAAAAGAAAAAGAAATCTACAGCACAAAGGAACTAAACAAATTACTAGGTAGAGGCAAATGTCTACCACACTATCAACATTCACTACCTGAAGAGAACAGTAGAAACTTTCAGGGACTGAAAGCAGGCCTGGCTGAGAAAACTAATTGAGCACAAATGAAAGGATCTATTCCGGATGGAAGGGTAAGTCAGAGCGAGAGCAGGACAATATGCTCATTTATGATTTCAGACAGCCATGGTTGGTGCAGTACAGTTTTAAATGCAATTTACAGCCTTGATTACAAAATGTCCCTGTGCAAGAACTTGGAAGAATGCTTAGCCTATGAGGATCTGCTGTGACTAAGGGGAGAAAAGGGGAGATAATTCACATGCTACTGGGGCAGTTTCTTCATGGTCACTGAAACACAGTGATTCTATTAACAAACCAAACTGATGCTTTTATTGTTGTTGTTTTCTTCTTTAAAAAATGAGAGAAGATGGTCTTTGGTCTAAAGCAAATGAATGGTAACTGCCTTGTTCAATAGAGACATAACTTAAAAAAAAGCTTTCAAAATAAAAAAAAAAAAAGCTGGAGTTAGTAAAGATGGCTGCTCCTAATCCAGACCCAAAGCTACTACAAATAATGTGGGAAAGAAAATGATTTATGGAAATAGAACTCTTGTTACCTTAAGAGAGTAATCTTGTATAATCTACTTTCTTTAAAAAGAAGAAGAATGAAGGCATTTATTTTTTCCTACTACCATAGAAGAAGTTTGTGATATTATGGAAAAAACATCACCTCTAGTGATGGTTCGAATTCTAGTTTTACTAGTTATTGTTAGTAAAAAGTGAAGTTAGACAAGATAGTCTCACAAATCCTTCTACTCTAAAAACTATGAGCTTCAAATTTTCATAGACAAAACTTTCTCTACAAGTTTATCATCTGCATTCCATGTTTTGAAACATATAAGCACACATATGCATATAATCATACAAAAACACTGATTAGTGATAGTGGGTCCTTTATGGCATAACCCAAATTCTTAGTCGGCCACACACACATATACAATCCAAATAATTTTAAAGGATAATGTTCTTAAGTCTAAAATGAGGTTAAATCACATGGACAACAATAATTCTTTAGTCAAGAGAGCATTTTCTCCTATGATATGTCTTAAAAATAAACGTGGGTGTGAGAAAGAAAAATGACCAGATATAGAGATAGAGATAGAGATAGAGATAGATAGATATACATTGATATATGATATATGATAGATATAGATATATGATAGATAGATATAGATATAGATATAGATATAGATATAGATATAGATGTAGATGTAGATGTAGATGTAGATGTAGATAGAGATAGATGTAGATGTAGATGTAGATATAGATATAGATAGAGATAGAGATAGATATAGATATAGATATAGATATAGATATAGATATAGATATAGATATAGATATAGATATAAAATTAAACCTGCCTTTGGCAGGATTAGCTCATTGTTTTGCTAAGAAATGCTCAATACTTTGTTAAAAAATTTCTTAGTAATTGTAAAGGGCTCAGAAATAGTTGTTCCTTACCAGTGTAAAAATGGTATGCCTGGGCTGGGTAAGAAAAATTAAATAATGAAGTGGTCAGGCCTGGCCCAATGAAAGCAGCCCTATTAGGGAGACCTCAAAAGTAGTTTAAGGATCCTCTCATCACTTTTGCACTTTATCAATATTAAGGCTATTTCAATGACTTTCCGCCATGTGAAAGGTATTTCTTTCAATAACTTCATTTCTAAAATGAGCCCAAGTTATAATTAAAAACAGGTTAGGTATAACGTTACTTACTGCAAACCAGATTTCTAGATAGTTTCTTACCTTTTTGTCCCTGCTACTTACTTTGTTTGACTTAGTTTCCAAGGCAGACCTGCAAAAGCAGCAAAAAAAAAAGAAAAGGTATAAGAAAAATAGCACATAGTAGACATTTAATAAGTGTTTGCTGAATTGAACTGAAATCGGTAGATGCGGCCTTAATATTCATGCTTGTACAATAAGAGAAATAGTTCCTGATACAGTCTGTAATTGTGTTAACTCTTTCAGAACCCTGGCATACTATTGCATACAATGAAATAGTCATTTATGTAATCATAGCCATATGTATATCTGTTCTTTTTACCAAGAAGCACAGAATTTTAAAGTTAGAAAGGCTTTTGAGATCATCTGTTCCAATCCCATCTGTTTTTACAGAAAAGGAAACTGAGACCTAGTGATTAAGTGCTTTTTTTTGAGTCATACAGCTCCTTTAGCTGTTAGTTTCCATTAAAACCCAGTCTCAAAAGTCATAGTCCTATGCTTTTTTTACTTGATTTTCCAAAAGGCAAGTCAGACTATATTACTACCATACTCATTAAATTCAAATGGGTTCCTAGTATCTCTTAGACCAAATATAAAACTCTTCTATTTAGCTTTTCAAGTGCTTCATAACTTGGTCTCAACCTATTTTTCATCCTTCCTTATTAAATGCTATAGCTTGGTTAAATTTGGCTTCTCTCTGTTCTTCACATAAGTCACTCCAACATCAATGCCAGACCACACCTGAAACATACTCCTTTCTCACCTCCATCTCAGCATCCTCTATTACTTCCCAATACCACCTTTTTATAGGAAGCCCTTTCTATTCCCTTCAATTTGTCTTTTATTTAGCTTTTTAAATTAATTCTACTTAGAGTCATATTTGTCTTCTCCATTAAAAAGTAAGTTCTTTACAGAAAATTGTTTTCAATTTTTATATTTATATTAAAGTTCCTGCTATCTACTCAATTCTTGGGACATAGGAAGAACTTAATAAAAGCTTGTTGACTTATTTGAGTTGCTCTGCTCATCATCCATGACTGGAAGGCATTTTTTTCACATCTGATTAAGAGTCCCTTATTTTCTTTAAGATTACCCAAGCACAACCTTTTACACAAAGCTTTTCCTGATTCCCTCAACTGCTAGTGCCCTCCCTCTCAAAATCCCTTGTATTTAAACTCCCTCATATTTATTTTGTTGTATTATGTTTATCTCTATGTACTCATATATTATCTAACCCAATAGAACAGAAGTTCTTTAAGGATATGTTAATTTGGTCTTTTGTGTCTTTTATGGTCCTTCTATCTATATCAATGCCTGCCATCTATTAGATGTTTAATAATCGCTTGTTAATTGATTGTGATTGATGCACTACCTAACTTGATTCTAAGAGCAACTCTGTGAAAAAGTTCAGAACTGGCTTTGAAAAGTTAATGAAGCTTCATATGGCATCTAATCCCAAAGAAACTTACAGAGGATATTAGATACACTACATGTTTAACAAAAACAATAACAAAAAAAGGAGGAATAAGTCGATTTTCATGATCACAGACGTCCTCTATTTTGGGAAAGCCCAAGGAAGCTGTGGAGATTTGCGAATGACATTCCCTTTTATAAATCCAAAGACTAGAAGAATTATAACAATGATATTTAGCCTACAGGAATTCTTTCTTTAGGCATTTTAAATTAGGTGAATTCTTGATCAAGTGACTTTTTCATACCTGTTGTCTAAAAATTCTCATCATCATTCAGATACATTTATTTTGATCTTACTGCATGCCTAACTTTCCCTTTGCCCAAGTTCAAAAGCCTCAGAGTCATCCTTAACTTTTCTCTATCCTCTACCTCAAAACTCAATTCAGGGACTACCTGCCAGATGAAACCTTTCCTCATCCTCCTATAATTCTCACAAATTGCCAGGACCTCCCTTGAAAATTACTCCTTATGAATGCATTTTGTACTAACATATGCGTGTTCTATTTTCCCTGGTACAATAAAAACTACTTGTGGGCAAATAATGCCTGATTTTCATATTTGTATCTCCAATTCTAGCATAGTTCCTGAAACAATACAGGAACTTAAATGCTTGTTGATTGATTTCTTGACTGACATGGTAAAACTTGACAAGATTGTCTGCAATAGGTGCCTCCACTTCCTTTCCTCTCCTTCTCTTCTCAACTTTTTCAGTGTGGCTGACCTCAGCATTCAACCAAAATTATTCTCTTCAAAATTTGCTAATGATCTCTTAATTACCAAATCTAATAGTCTTTCCTTAGTGCACATCACTCTTGACCACTCTACCTCTGCAGACTTTGACACTGTCCCTCACCCTCTTCTCCGTGATATTATCTTTTCTCTAGATTATCATGACATTGCAGTCTCCTAGTTTTCCTCCTGACTGCTTCTGCCTTGCCTCCTTTGTAGCATCATCTGTTACACCTGCTAACCCCAAAGCTCTGAGTGTGAATCTCTCTCTCCCTCCCTCCTCTCTCTCCCTCTCCCTCCCCACCCTCCCTCCCTCTCCTCTTCCTCCCTCCTCCCCCCCCCCCCGACTTTCTGTCTCTGTCTCTCCTCCCACTTTCTTTCTTTCTCTCTCTCACCCCATTTCACTTTGTGATCAGCACCCATGGACTCATTTATAATCTCTATGTGGATGACTACTTGTCCAGCCCTTCCTAATCTCTACTTGCATCTCAAACTGTCATTTCCAAGTCTCAAAGTGAGTGTCCCATAATCAATCTATCCCAGTTGTCAGAATGATCTTCCTAAAATACAGGTCCTACCATATAGCAAACTCATAGTCAATAAACTTTAGTTATTCCCTCTTACCTCTAAGATCAAATATTAAAATCCTAATGGTTTTCAAGACCTTTTATGGCCTAGCCCCTTCCTAACTTTCTAATCCTCATATCTCAATTGCTTCCATATCCTCCATGATCTCCTGACACTGATCTTCCTATACCCCATATAAAGCATTCCATCTCACAAGCTGAACATTTTTCTTGGTTGTACCCATGCATGGAATGCTCTGGCTCCTCTTCTCTATCTCTTGTCTTCCTTCCTGTCCCAGCTAAAGTCATATCTTCTGCAAGAATCCTTTTCCAGGGATGGCTAGGTGGCGTAGTGGATAAAGCATCAGCCTTGGAGTCAGGAGTACCTGGGTTCAAATCTGGTCTCAGACACTTAATAATTACCTAGTTGTGTGGCCTTGGGCAAGCCACTTAAACCCATTTGCCTTGCAAAAAAAAAAATCTAAAAAAAAAAGAATCCTTTTCCAGTCCTCTTTAATCTTACCCCCTAAGGGACATTCAGTTCATTCCTTATATGCTTTATTTGTACTTTTTTTAGATGTTTGCTCCATTAGATAGATAGCAAGCTCTTTGAGAGCAAGACTTTTTGCTTATTCTTTGTGTCACCATGTTTAGTAAGCTACCTAGTGCATAGTAGAAACTTAAAATAAATACTAGTTGACTAAATGAATTAGTGATAGGCCATATGACACAATAAAAATATTTTTATTCTCTTATTTATAACAGCACAAGAGAAACAATACTGAAATATGCATTACATTACTGAAATGTAAGCTCCTGAACTGACTGAAAGAAATCATTGGACCTTCACTATAAGAAAATCATTTTGGTAGACAAATGAATTAGTATGGATTGGAGTAGGAAAAACTTGAGACAAACATTTGTCCACCAGCAGGCTATTCCAATAATCAAGGTGTGAGGTGATGATCTAAAACATGGCAGTGTCAGAAGAGAGAAGAGGGCATTGAAGAGATGTTGCAAAAGGTGAAAAAGACAAGCCTTGATTAAGACTGGATATGAGGGAAGATGAGAGATAATGAGGAATCCAGGATGATTTCTAGGTTGTGAGCCTAAAGGACTGGGAGAATTACGTTGCCCTCAAGTGTAATAGAGAATGTTGTTGTTTTCTTTGGGGGGGGGGGGGGAGTTTAGAAGGAAAGATAATGAGTTCCATATTGGACATATTGAGTTTAAGATGTCTTCTGAACATCCAGTTGGAGATAGCTGAAAGACAACTGAAGATGCAAAATTGTAAGTCAAAAGAGAGATTGAGGCAGGAGAGGTTGAACAACATAGTTGTGGTAATTAAATCCATAGGAGTGATGAAATCACCAAGTGAAGTTGGGTAGGGAGCTCAAGATAGAACCCTAAGGGTCACAAATGGTTAGAGAGCATGATCTGCAAGAGAATTCAGCAAAGAAGACAAAGAAGGGGTAGTCAGACAAATAGGAAGAGAACCAAGAGAGGGTGGGCTTCTGAAAACCTAGAAAGAAGATAGCATTGAGGAGAAAAGAAAATAATTGAAAATGGCAAAGATTGCATACCGGTAAATAGGATAAGGACTGAAAAAAGATGATTTGCTTTGGCAGCCAAGAGATAGCGAAACAGTGACCTTGGCTGCTTTCTGTATCTAAACATTATGTACCTGCCTGCACTCATCTTCACAGCTTTCCTGCAATGAAAGATCAGAAACTAGAATGTAAAGGATTAAGACAATAGTCAGAGGACAGAAAGCGGAGAATCTTATCACAAAGAGCCTTCTCAAAGAGTTTAGCCACAAAAGGCAGAAGAGAAACAGCACAATAGTAAGCAGGGATGAAAGCTTTAAAAATATATATTTATTACTTCCTGTTTCTTTAAGTCATGTTTACTATTTGATCCATTCTAATTTTAAGAACAATCAGTTCTTAGGTATCATCTTTTGTTTTTATAGGCCTACCATATGACTTTCCTCTCTCCTCCCAGAGAATCATCCATTATAACATGTCTTCTTAAGATCTAAGTTGATGAGTTGCTCATAGATCCATATTATTTTCCTTTTGAAATATTCTTCTATTTTTTTTCATTTAATTGTCTCTTGCTTTCAATCTCAAAATTTTTATTCTTAAAAGTTTCACGTCCCTTTCCTTCTGGCTCCCTTTATAGAGTTTTAGACCATAAAATGTTACCTATCACTTATCTGAATACTTTAAAATCTGCTTTCTCAATATTCTATGTACTAATTATACTATAACTGTTTTTATCTTTTTCCTTAACACCAGTATTAAGATGGGTAACTCACTCATCCCAGAGTTTGTTTGACAGAATTATATCCAGAATAGTTGTTTCCCTTATCACTTCATCCATTATTGAATAGAGAAACTTTCATTACAGAAACTAAAGAATTAATTAGTTGCTCTACTTTTGCAGAGAAAGAGGACTAAAGTAGATCTTAAGGTAAATGAAGTACTCCATCACTACTATATCAAGATTCTTCTCCAGACTTGTAATCTATTTCCCAATCTCTTTATCTATTTCTTCCTTCTATCCTGGTGATCTGTCCCATGACAATATCACTTCTCTTTGTAATTTTGTTGATCTTTACCCAGATGCTTTCCACAATTCTTTCTCTCTCTGGTTCTTGTCAATTATCTTCTTAATATATGAACCTATTCCTTTCCCTTCTTTTCATATGTTCTGTTCCTATTTAATAAAACATATTTTTTTCCCCAAATCTTCCAAGACCAGGTAAAATTTAGCTCCTTGCATTAGAATCTCTAATTCATCTTGCCCATTATCCTTACTGGGAATATTTGTGTATAAACATCTAAGAATGGAGGATTTAATGTGGTCTTCTTACTTGGCCTTTATCTTCTGGGTACTACTGGATAAATATTTATTGATTGACTGACTACTGGGAATCTGAAATGCCACTCTTCACATATTGCAGCTACTTCTTTTTTCCTCTGGTAACTAACTACCTTAGTAGATACATGTAGGTAATTTTCTCCTTTCCTCCCCCTTTTAAATTTAAAGTATTCTTTAAAATTAAATTTAAAGAATTTTCCTTCAAGGAATTTTTAAAAATTTATCTTAATGGTCTTACATTACCCATTTGCTTTAAGCAGGGTAGAAAGACATTATAAATTAGAACACTTCGTGAAGCTCACCTTAGTAAAAAGCACAGGATGCAAGTTTTTCACCTAACGGATCATTAAGACTTTTTTTTTTTGCCTGGCAAGTATAAGATGGCTTGTATTGATGCCAGGCCCTTTAAATCAGACAACTGTATTTTCTTCCCTTGAGATTACTTTGTTATCGAAATGCCACAAAGCAATTTTAGCACAATATAAACTGTATATATTTACTACCATAATTGTAAGTGCATCATAATCATTTCTTCATTGAGTTTTGCTGAAATATTTTGCCTTTGCCATCTTACGTCATCACAGAAGCTTCCTAATCTTTCCCTGGAAACATTGTCATTATAAACACAAAACAGGCTGGGAAACTACTAATGACATTTTTATTCCAATGGTACACTTAAAAACCATAGAAGTGATCGATGATGGTTACTAAATGCTTTCTAGTAATGGTATAAGTTTAAATTCAAGGTCTCTAAACAGAAATTTCAGAAAAGGCTCCCCTGCTCTTTGTTAATTGCAAAATAAACAGATAACCAGCAAGAGCTCCCTATGTTCGTGAGCTCTCCTGCAGTGCAAGGCCTGCTTGTGTCATATTTATGCCTATCTTTCGAATGTTGGGAACACAAAGAATCTGCAATACAGTTCCCTTTTTTCTAATCTACTGAAACTAGTCCCTCAAAGATAGCCAATGATCTCTTTTATGTCAAATTCAGTTCTCCTTCTCCCTACCCACTCTGCAGCATTTGACATTTTTGACCCTTTCTTCAATCTAGAAATTCTGTCACTTAGGCTTCCATTTTTATCCTCAATCTCCAGATGTAGACAGATATTCCCTAAGGATTAGGATTCAATTTTTTTCTATGTGCTCTTCTTCTGTAAGTTTATGTACCCTAAGATTTTCAATTATCATATAAGCATTAATGACTCAAATATACTTCTCTGGCTCTGACCTCTTAACCAGTTTCCTGCTCCATATTTTCATCCGTGTAGATGAAAATGCCACTTCACTAAGTCAAACTCAACATACCCTATATTGAATTTATCATTTGTCTCAAGAGCTAAATGTTTTAGTGAAATGACAGTTTAGTTTCTGATTCATTATATATTGATTTGAATCAAACTTCAAGATACTTGGTAACTGTGTAATGATTAGTAACTCATTTAATCCTTTCAGTTTATTCATCTAATAAACGGGGATGATGACACTCTCACTCCCTTCCCCATAAGATTATTAGGAGAAAACAGTTTTGTATACATTAAAAATCACTATAGCATTCATTTTAGTTATTCAAGAATTATCTCCCATCCCTTATGAGTCTTCAGCTTTTCCCTTATACATTAGTTCCTCTCCACTACATACAAATCTGCTGGTTTACCTGTTCTTTTGTGTGTGTTCTATTGACCTTTGATTTGATTTATTATTACAAAGGAGACAACCAGAGACAAAAAATATGAAATTAATACAGCTTCTTCCTGTTCTCCTTGATGAGGACCCCAGATGGTGGTGGTCTTAAAGAAACTGAAGTTCAGTTAGGACTGAGAACCAACAAAAGAACAGTTAAGATAATCTTTAGATATATCTTAGTAGACCTCCTCTAAGATCACTTACCTGAAGACCCTCTCTTTGCCTTAAGTTATTTCAGTTGAGGAGAAAGATCTCCAATGTTCCATGATAGTTACATTATATTTTTTGTCTAACCATGTCTTACTGCCATACTAACCATATCCACTTGTCATACCTCTGTATTCTCAAACCCTGCAAATTGGCAGCTGGTTCCATACCTGCAAGTAAAAATGTTCTTTCAAAGGTTTCCTGGTCACCAAATTCAGTAGCCCATTTTCATACTCTATAAGATGGAGTTTCTGAGCCTAAGTCCTTCTGAGCATGCTAGTACAATTCTTCCTGTGGATGAGGCCAGGAATGAAGGCTGCTTCCAGAAGAGTCAAGATGATAATAATACACAATGGAGTATGTTATAGATGTGATACAGATTTGGGTATGGTTTGATTCAAGAGTTATATCCTCTTGGCAACTCACTTATTTACAAGACTTTAAAGGCCACAATGAGGCATATGATGTCCTAATCTCTGTCCTCAGTCCTGACTTCTGAGCTCTATAGCTGCATTTCAAACTTCCCTCAGGTCACCTCCTAAATGTCCCACCAGTACTTCAACTTCACCTTTAATTCTATCTCTTTCCTCTAAAGTGATTCCTCCCTCTGGCTTCATAGTTTTCTCAGAGTTACCACTAGTAACACAATTTCTTTTATTTGAAACTTTGGGGTTAGCTTTCATTCTTGCCTTTCACATCTAATTAGTTTTTAAGTCTTATTAACTTCATCTCCACACTCTTATCTCTAATATTCCCTTCTTTAAATTCTCATTGACAAAAACCCTAGAAAAAATCCTTTATTATCATTTACTCTTTATTTCAAGTATCTTAAGAGATTTTTCCACCTAGACTATTTCTCCTCAAAGTGTCTGTTGTACTGCTGTCAATAAAATCCTCCTTATATAAATAAGATTCTGTTATTCTTCATTGCAAAAAATTAAAAGATGGTGTGGTCTCCCCTTGATATCTAAGCAAAATTCAAATTCCTTTAAGCAGTTTCCATAACAAGGTGCCATCCTACCTTTCAAGACTTGTCTCAGATGACTATCCTCCATATATTTTGCCTTCTAATCAATTCATCTCCTTCAGTCTTTTCCCCTACTTAGTGACCCCCCCCCAATCTCATATAAATTTTTATTTTTGCAAATCTCACAGAAGCTTATTTTAGACTTGTAGCACAGGAACTGAGCTCATTGGTTCCACTCAAATTGGCAGAGGCAAACTCCACCAGAGGTGGCTGACTACTTCTCTCTTCAGGATTCTGGGTATAAGCCAGAGGTGCTGCAGAGGAATCAAATTCTATTGCTTATGAATTTCCATCTGTTTTGCCCTAATATTGATTAATCAGTTAACCTCTTCCCAATAACGTCAAATAACTTTTATAATTATTAAAATCAAATCACCATTAAACAACTTTTATATAGAGAATTTGCTAAGAAGGAATATCAAATACTGAATTATATCATCCCTAAAGTCTTAGACATACTCTCCCACTGAATTCTGGAGAAAACTTGTTCAAACAGGAAAACACACATAACACAGGGGTTACTCAAAGCTCTGGGTTAGATGGAAGATGTTTCTTCCTTTTGAGATGTTTTCATGAAATTCCCACAGGCATGTAGAGTTCCCTTCTGGGCCTCTTGGATTGAAGCCCTAGAAGAGTGCTGAGATTATACTTCTCTCCAAAGTTGCTGAGTTGGCCATCTCGTGGCTCCACCAGTGACATAGCCAATGAGGTCAAGAAGAGTGATATTCTCTCTAGGTTCATAGCCACTTCCTACCTGTACAAGAAGTCCATCTTCTTCCCTTCCCAATGTTTGACTCTTGAAGCAGCTATTGACACATTTCTGCTAAAATTTCTACTTATATCCCTAGACTCTGAGGGATGTCTACTTCTTTTAAATAATATCAATAAATGGGCTACTCATCTGATGTCATTCAGTGACTTGTGACATTTCACTCCTTCCCACTTTGATTAACTAAATTGTTCATAATATCTAGTTAATAGTCTTGATTGTCTGATTCAACAGAAATGTCTAGGAATTTTTCACACTTCATTTTTACATTTGATTGATTGGTTCTCTAATTCAAAGAGGCATTCTCACTTATAGACATATCAGGGCTTAAAGAATATTGTTAGATACATTAATTGGCATTAGAGTATGGGACAAATTCCTTTTACCCATTTTGCATTCTGACCAAAATAACATAAATTCTTTCGGAGTAGGACAGTTTTGATTGCACTTTACATCCCCAGAACTTAGTCCAATGTGTTGAATGTAATAGTTATTTAAAAATGTTGTTAAATTAGTGTAAATATAGTCATCTGAGTCCAAGTCTTTGACCTAGTACAGTGTCCTACACACAGGAAGAGTATGTTTTTGTTGTTGTTATTGTTTTTAATTTTGATGTGTATTGTTGTCTTTCAGGCATTTTCAGTCATGTTTGACTCTTTTTGACCCCATTTAGAGTTTTCTTGGCAATTTGACATTTTGGCAATTTGACAAATTGATTAATTTGCTATTTCCTTCTCCAGCTAATTTTACATATGAGATAAACAGGGTTAAATGACTTGCCCAGGTCACATAGCTAGTAAGTGTTTGAGGCCATATTTGACCACAGGAAGATGAATCTTTCAAATTCAAGGCACAGCTCTCTATCCACTATACCACCTAGCTGCCAGACACATATTGAAGTTTCTTAATAAATCACTATTGAATGATCATTTTTATATCCAGTGATATCCCATACTCCTTTCCAATCTCTTATCTGTTCAAACCCATTTTCTTATTATCCCAAGCTCATAAAATGTCAAAAATAAATTGTTATTCAGTCACTTTAGCCTTTTCATGACCCCCATTTAGAATTTTCTTGGCAAAGATACTGGAGTGGTTTGCCATTTTTTACTCCATCTCATTTTACCAATGAGGAAACTGAGATAAACAGGGGTTAAATGATTTTTCCAAGGTCTTACAGCTAGTAAGTGTCTGAGGCCAAACTGGAACTCAGAAAGAGGAATCCTCCTGACTTTGGGTTCTAAATTCTATCCACCTGGTTGTACTTGTTTTTAAAAAGTAGGAGAGAAGGATTGACTATAGTGTAAGTTTAAATTCTAATTTTCTGAGCAAAAAAATGGCAAAAAAAAGTTTCTCTTCCACTGTTTTTGAAAATAAAATAACCTTAACAAATCTTAACTAAGCTTTCAATCTCATTTCCTCTATGAAGTCCTGCCCCATTTCTTCTGACCTCCACTCATCTCTCTTCTTAACCCTTTTCAAATTAGTAACGGTGTCTGATGATGTTATCTATGTGTGTAATGTGTTTGGCACAGTAGATAGAGCGCTGGCCTTAGAGTCAGGAGGGCAGGAGTTTGAATCCAGCCTCAGATACTTGATCACACTGGCAGTGTGACCTTGGGCAAGTCACTTAACCCTGATTTCCTCTTATCCAAGGTCATTTCCAGTCATCCTGATTCATATCTGGACACTGGACCCAGGCTCTGGAGGAGAAAGTGAGGCTGGTGAGTTAGTACAGCACCCCTTCACTCAAATCCAACTCATGTGCTTGTCATGGCATCACCTCCCTGATGCCATGGTCTTCTTTGGGAATGAAGGACAAACATTATCATCCCCCTAGTACTGTATCAGATATTGTTTTTGAATACTTACAACTTTGAATTCAGTCTTTGGGACACAGAAGACTTATACAATTGAAAGTGGATAAACTTTTTATAAGAAAAAATATTGTTTATATTATGAGTTAAAATATAGTCCCTGTGGATGGAGAGTTGAATAGTATTCTTCTCAAAGTCAGCTAAGCAAGTTTTTATCAAAGCCTGATCTTAATCTAGTATACTAAATTGATACAAAGAATACAAAATAAGTGTAAGATGGGTTTGTAGCACCTAAAGAATATAATATCTCTTGTCTTGTATCCTTATCAACTATCACTGTGCCATGCAAACATTGATTTATTATGATAGTAGCAACTTTGTACCTATAAACCTATCTCTCCTATAAACTTATCATCTAAAATTTTTATCATATATTTATTTGCATCATTTTATTATTTGGATGTGTGCCATAAAGCATCATAAAGGAACTAACATATAGATGTTCAGTCTTCATTCAGTGCACTGCTCTGACATAGCAGGTGCTTAATAGATTTTTGTTTAATTAAACTGATGAAGTCTGTACCTCTTCTCTAACCCTGGTCACCAGACCATGAATAATAGAAGGAAGGAAAATAGTCTCCCCCTCATTTTTCCCCACACCAACCATAATCAGTCTGTCAGATTCCTAAAGAATATAGACATTTCAGTGACATCTGAAGTTAGGCTAGAAGACATGGCTCTATCTATTTCTCAACTCACTCATAACTTTTGAGGTGGTGAAAGTGATTTTTGTAGCCTCATGGGTTTCCTAGTTCTGCATGAAAAGGACTACCTCTTTTAAACAAGTAAAAAAATTTCAGCGAGAATGGAGACTGAATCAAAAGCTGATTTTGGAGTAAGCTGACCTGAATTTATATCCCGGCTCTTCCACTACCTGTGTGACCTCTCTGGGCATCAGGTTATGAAGAGGTTAGACTAAATGATGTTGAAGTCCCTTCTAGTTTTGATTCTATGATAAAGTCTGAAGTAGGACCGAATCCTACTTCTTTTTTTTCTTTCTTTTTTTTTAAGGTTTTTGCAAGGCAAACGGGGTTAAGTGGCTTGCCCAAGGCCACACAGCTAGGTAATTATTAAGTGTCTGAGATAGGATTTGAACCCAGGTACTGCTGACTCCAGGGCTGGTGCTTTATCCACTGCCACCTAGTCGCCCCAACCCTGTTCTTTTCATGTAGATCAACCCAAAGTAGAATGCTCTCCAAAACTTCATTAATTTATCTTCCATTAACAGGGTTAGAAATAATGATTCCCTTGGGTACAGAAATTTCTCTTCTGCAACTTAAAATACAGAAATGATGAAAGTTTTGTCAGGAATGGAATATACTTTAGAGGAGTCAGTAAAAATGCAATTTATTGGTGTCTTACAAATTGAATCAAAAAAGTTTTCTACTGAAAAGGAGGAATAGAAAATGGCTATAATATCCACCAATCTAAATACAAAAGAGAGTAGCTACATTATAAAAAAAATAGCAATAGAGATGTCCAGGAATTCAAGTGACCAAAAAAAAAAATCAACGTACAAAAATTTAGTAAGCATCTATTATGTACCAGGTACTGTGGTGGATACTAGGATTATAGATAGAAAAGTGAAACGCCTCTACCCTGAATGATCTTATATTCTACTGGATAACAGACAAATGAATTCAGTTTACAAAATAAATATATACTGATTTAGGAAAGGAGGACTGAAAAATTAGGAAAATCAAGACAAATGGAGAATTAGGACTTGAAGAAGGCAGAATTTAAGCTGAGCCTTAAAGAGAGGTAGGGATTCCAAGTAGAGTAGAGGAGCAAAGTCTAGTCATTGAAAAGAAATGAGAGCTCAATTGAAATTCAATAAAATAAAATTGTAACAGACCTAAGTAAGCATGATTACATGACTTCTTCCAGTCATATTCTGCAGTAGCACTTCAGCAGAAGAGGAGAAAAACTTGAGAATAACCTAGTACTTTGGTTTGGAAAGGGATAAACAGAGACAGGACAATGGAATAAAAAATACAAAGGCTATAGACAATGTAAAGTTTCTATCTAAAAGGTTAAGGTTTTTGAAGGGAAGAAGCAGGTAACAGCCTGGGAAAGTAGGGACAGATGGAGTAATGAAGACACAAGATCAGTTTAGGAGGGATAGACTCAGGAAAAACTAGAAAGATGGGAAGTTTTGCTACATAGAGGAATTTCAGAGTTATGGCTATATGATAAGGTGAAGGTATTTTGTCCAAGGAATGGGAACCCACAATTGTGCTCTCTTTTTTGATAATGTAAAAAAAAAAAGATTATTATAAATATTTTATTCTATTTTAGAGATAAATATAGAAGGAAAACATTACTTCTGTTTCTTACTTCTGATGAAATAAATAGAACCTAAAGAACTTTATGCATAATAACTACATCAATAGAAATTAAAAGATTTAAAAGTGAGCCAAACTCTAAGGAACTCAATGAAATGGTCCTAGAGAAAACATTTCATGATCTAATGGAAATTTATATAGAAAAACAAATAGGCATACTGAAAAAGAACTGGCAAAGGTGAACTGCAATAACAGATTAAAGGGCATTTTATAAAGCTTTTATTAGCAAAACTATCTACTATCATGTAAAATAGAGAAATTAACTAATGAAACCAAGAAAGATAACAGAGAGTCAATCAAATACAAACAAAATGTTCATGTTTGAGAAATAATAAAAATAAAAATTGAAAATATCTATTCTTTAGCAAATACTACACTTGAGAAAACTAGTTTCCAATATGACAAGAAATGGATTTAGATCTTCATTTCACATCGAATTCTCGTTGGTTGCGACAATCATTTCTTTATAAGTAAGCTATAAAAAAGATGGAAGAAAATAAAATAATATATTTAATCCCAATTATGAATGGAAAATAATTTTGTTTCTATTAAATAAATAAAAATTTCAAAGGTAAGATAAGGATGATTATGTGAAAATTATGAAACATCTGTATATGAAAAATCAAATTAAACAGAAAATATCACTTTGAGGAAATGATTATGGCAAATGTGACAGAAAACTTGATACCTAAAAATAAAAGGAATTGTGAAAAATGTAAGAACAAAGCTTCTAGTCTCAAAATGGATAAAAATGGTTGAGAGACATGAACAGACTATTTACAAAAGTAAAACAAAAGAAAAAATTATCTGTTTAAAAATGCTTAGGGAGCAGCTAGGTGGTGGAGAGGATAGACCACCAGCCTTGGAGTCAGGAATACCTGAGTTCAGATTCGACCTCAGACACTTAATTACCTAGCCATGTGGCCTTGGGCAAGCCACTTAACCCCACTGCCTTGCAAAAAAAAAAATGCAAAGAAATTCAATGTTCTTAAATTAAGGAGAAATAGCAAAACTGTAAATAGAAATCCTGGTGCCTAGAGGGCAAAAGTAGTGGGGAGAGATGAATCTTGGGGTGTGGGGAAGGGAGGAGTGAGGAACAATTCAGTTGGGGTATGCTATGGCATCTCTGGGGTGGATGGCCATCATGTTCAATGCACTTCACATTTGTTGCAGCTGATGTGGCTTTCCTGTGAATTTTACATAATTGGGTGCACTTGAACAGGGCATGAAATCCCCCAGGGAATTTAGCTTGGTCTCCTTCACTCTTGGAGAATGCCAGCCCAAGTTCCTTAATATCCCCCCCACCAATGTTTCCTCCTCTAGATAGTGAGAAAGAAGAAATGGCCATCCTTGCATTCTGTACCAGTATGCATGGGGAACATATGACGTGGGCCACCAGTTCCAGGACCAGGGTCCTGCTATTGGAGGTAGTTGTCTAGAAAGTAATTGCTATTGATGGGGGGAAGGAAAGGACTCATGTGGGGTATTGGAAGGATAAGTCTATCAGTTTGTAGCCAAGTTCTCTTCCCTTCAGCCAGGTTGGTTTTATCAAGCCAGACTAACTATTTCCTTTTCAAATAAGGTGGATAGATCAAGTATGTGGTAGTCCAAGAATTAACTTAAGCATAGTCGGCTGGCAACAGCTGATAATCAGCCATCTGGTGTATGATCAGCCATCTGGAAGGGAGGAGCTTCTCCAAAGAGCAGAATGATTGGCCCACCTGCCTTTCAGAGCTCCTCAGATCTAATTGAGTACCCCTCTGCTGCCCACTTCTATCCAGGGGTACTGAGCTCACCTTTGCAGACAAGAGGAAGGGGAGAACCAAGCTTATTTTTGTATTTTTGAGCTTACACAAAGTAACCACTTCACTGCATACTTAAGAGCTGCATCAGAACAGAGAACAAATTCAGCCTGAGATGAAGCAAAAACTGATATATGATCAAACTAGTTTTTTAAAAAGCATGTGACAAATTCTCTCATATAATTCAGGTGGGCAACATGGAAAGAAGAAGACTAGATGGAAGAACAGCTAGATGCATTCAGGACTGGTTGAATGAAAAGATAAATGGGTCAATAAAAGTTTGGAAGAAGGTATCAACTGTGGGACTCAAGGATCTGTTACTTGGCTGTACTCTGATCCATATTTTTACCCATGATGTGAATTAAGGCATAGATGGCATGTTTATCAAATGGGCAGATGTCATAAAATCTAAGGACATAGCTGTTATGTCGAGTATTAATTGGGATCCATAAAGATCTTAAAAGGCTTGAATATTGAGATGAATATGAATCTATGAAATTTAATAGGATAAATAGAAATTCTTGGAACTTTTTTAAAAATCATCATTACAAGTCAAAGAAAAAGAAACTATGGCTAGACATGAGTTAGTCTGTAAAAGATCATGTGATTATAGTGTGTAGTTCAATATGAGTCAACAATGTGACAAGGCTACCAAAAACCTGTGATCTCTCTTTTGGGGGGTGGGGCAGGGCAGGAAGCAAGGGAACACTGTCTCTTTATCTTTTCTAGGTTAGAAAGGCAACAGTCACTCAGAGACTAATTCCACCACTGATTGACCCTAAAGCTGTTTCTAACCTGGCCAACAATTAGTCCTTCCTTAGGCAACCTATTGTCACTGACTATCCTAACCTCACTTTGTCAGTGCAGATTTAATTTGAACTTCTGATCAGTTTTAGCCCTATGTTGGCTCGGAATTCCTAAAATCAAGAGAGCTACTAGCCTCAGGCTCCCAAAAGGAAGGACCTCACACTAGGAGTACAATCCAACTCTTTATGACCCCATTTGAGGTTTTCTTGGCAAATATACTGGAGCAGTTTGCCCTTTCCTTCTCCAGTTCGTTCATTTTACAATTGAGGAAACTAAGACAAACAGGGGTAGGTGACATGCCCAGGTTCACATCATGAGTGTCTGAAGCTAAACTCAGGAAGCTAGTCGTATTGTCTCTGGACTCTACGCTCTATCCATTATGCCACCCAGCTGCCCAAGCTACTAATATGATCTGAAACTCCATTTAGAAAAGCATAATGAATACAGATTGCCCTATCCAACCCAAGGGTAACCAGGGAGATGAAAGGTCTAGAAATGATGCTATAAGGAACTAGGTGAAGATTTGGGAATGTTTAGCTTGGAAAAGAGAAACCCTAGGTGTTTTCAAGTATTTGAAGGTATTTTGTATGGAAGATAAGTGTGATCTATGCTGTTTAGCCCCAGAGGGCAGAACTAGGAGCAATGGGTAAAAGTTGCAAAGAGTTAAATTTAGGCTTGATGTAATTAGAGACTTCCTAAAAATGGAAAGTGAAATCAGCTGCCTCTCCTGTGTGGGTGTTTGCTGGCTTATTGGAGGTTTTCAAAGAAAGGCTGGATAACCTCTTTATGAGAATGTCATAAGGGGGATGGATTCTTATGCAGGTATTGTTAGAATAGATAGCCTGGGGCTTAATGCAAAGCCAAGAGTTCTGTTGTTAAATTTTGCACTTTCTCACACTCTCAAGATATTATAACACAAAATTTCTATTTCACTGTGCATACCTACCTAGCCAAATGAACTTACTTCATCCTTACCTATTGATTCATGTTCTTCTCGATTCTTTCCATGAAGGTAGCAAATTTTTATACCACAGAGCTATGGAGTATATGCTCAGAGAGGGTAGTGATTGTGTCGACTTGAATTCCTTAGTGTGGCATTTAACACAATGCTATATCAAATCAATCTAAGCAGAATTGTGAAGTGACAAGTTTGGTTTCTATACCCTACTCCCATCTCTTTCAAAAGACCTGACAGTGACCAAAGAGAGATTCCCTCCTCAAGGGCTTCCTTCCTTCCTTTCCCCCCTTCCTTCTTTCCTTCTTTTTCTTTTTTCCCCCAGCTTCTTTCCTTCCATCCTCACTTTCCTTCCCTCTTTGCTTCCTTCACTCCTTTCTTTCCATCCCCCTTCCTTTCTTCCCTTCCTTTTCTTCCCTCCTGCTTTTCTCCCTCCCTTCCCTCCTTCCCACTCTTCCTTCCTTTGTTCTTCCTTCCTGTATTTCTACCAGAAAGGGATTTTTGTTTCACCTAACCCTATATAGTTTAAATTTTGAAAAAATTCAAATTATCCTAAATGAAGGTACCAGTGCCATCTAGTGACGAAAACTGAAACTACAAATAAAAACCTTTTCAACAGCCAAGGGCTAAAATAGGGTAGGGAGCAGAGAATGACCCCCAGTCAGTGCTGATTTTCTCACTCACTTGCAAAATATTGTAGCATATTGTTCTTCAGAGAATACTGCTTCTATTTCTGGCAGATTTGTGAGATTTCCCAAATTATCTAAGTGGATTGTAAAACAGCAGAACCTGCAGAGATGAGAGGTGTGGGTGCAAAGGGGAAATGAAGCTCAAGGTCTAAGAAGTTGCCATGCACATTTTACACTAGCAATAGTGGAGGCTGCAGAGGATCATGCTGGAACTCCTGCAGGGAAAATAAAGAAGCCTAGTATAACACTGCTTTATCACCGGATTAAGACAGCATGAGATCAGATAAACCCAGAAGCTGTAGCTAAAGGGTTTATAGGAAATACTGTATTTCAAATTGTATGAATAGAGTTGGAGATGGTTATTTTGAGTTTGAAGAATGTGAAAATAGAAAAGCAAAAAAGGTGAGGAAGAAATCATTGATGATGAGTGACTGTGATGGAAATGGGGAAGAAATGCAATGTGTCAAAACCAAAGGTACTAGTATGAAGAGCAGTCAATGGTAATAAGTGTAATAAGAGAAGTCATTTTAAAGACTAATTTTAGGCAAAATCAAAAGTGTACACCATTATATGTTTTAAAAAAAACTTTTTTATGTATTACATTCTTATGGAGAGAAGAAACCATCTTAATTTAAGGTCATCTTTTTCATTAACATAATAATCCTCCAGATAAAAATGTCACTTGTTAATAGAATGGGATCTGACTCTTCCCTGGAGGTATTCATCTGCTTAGGTAATCAAAGACCACTGCTGCCTACCTTCTACCTTTGTTGATGTCTCAGTTACTAGTGCTTCCTGACCAAATCACCTTAAAATTTAATTTTTATCTACTCTTCACATGCTTATATATGTGAATTGTTGTTTCAACCTATGGAATGTAAGGTCCCCAAGGGCACAGGCTGTCATGTGTCTTTATAACCCCAGAACCTGGTTCTATATTGGGCATATTGTTGGAGTTTAATCGCTTATTGTGAATTGATTGAAAGTTCTCAATGATTTTCAATCTTTTAAGATCTAAGGGACTAAGTAATTAACAGTGAAATTTGAGGCATTTGACAGGAATTGGTAACGGAGATGCCAATGTACTTCCAGGCACACGTTAAAAAGCTCCACAATTCCTCCTGTCCAGGTTACTTATAGTAGCATAGCAAAGTATTCAATAAATGCTTTTAGAGAATATGTATTTTCTTTTATAATAGAACCAATCTATACTTTTCTCAAGGTGACAACGATATGAGTGAGAAAAGACCCATTATATACTCAAAAGTTTCATATGAGAGAGTGGGCTCTCTAATATCTGTGCTTGTGATCCCAAGCTTCGTTTTACACATATATCAAGTAATTGCCCCTACATGATGGTTGCGTGGGAGACTGCAAAGTAGACATGGACATCTAGGGGGTTCCTGAATGGCCCATTCTGGGAAGGTGCTAAAACTTTTAAAAGACAATGTAAGAAATGGAGCATCCCATAAACACAACACTGTGGGAGTAAATCTCCGACCTTTCTGGCAGTCACTGAAAAAGCTTTTGTCATTGCTCTCTGTCTGTCCCTCCCCTGCCCACAGAACAGTTAACTGGTAAATTGCTTTTGTCTAACAACAATAAGCAAAGGCAAGATCTGTAAGATCCTTCATCAAATTACCATCAATGGTGAAATCTTTTCCCTTCCTCCCCTGGGAAGAGCAAAAAAGTTTTGTTTAGTTTTTTTTTTTTTACTCTACCCCCTTTCCAAAATTATATCTATAGTAACTTTGGAGAACTTTGGCTAATATCTGCCAAATGCCAAACAGAACCAGGTTAATATATCCCTGAAAATAGTTCCATTATATTCTTATAAGAATTTCAATCATATCCACAACTAAATCATAGATCTAACCATAATGCCTAACACTACCCAAAGATGTTCCTCTATTTAATTAAGTTTCTTATGAGATTGCTATCTATTTGAAGTTATTATCTCCCTCCTTATCACCCCACTCTGCGATAACAAATTTAGAACTAGAAAAGATTTCAGTGATCATTAAGGACAAACTGCTCATTTTTTATAAAAAAAAAATGAACCACAGAATGGTTGTTGTTTGCCCATGGTCAAACAGCAAATAAATGCATAAAGTATAATTTCTAAATTGCTCTCCAAATTGGTTGGATCAGTTCACAATTCCAGCAACAATGTGTTCAGTGCTTGTAGCTTTTCCCTTTGATCATTATAGTCAATCTGGTAAGAGTTAAATTTAGGCTTTCTTAATGTCTAATCCCATGTCTATCCAGTATACCAGGCTGCCTCTGATTTAGAAGGCTTCTCATAAAAATAAAATAAAAGTCATTGCTACAACTATATTACTTTCCCCTACATCCACCAGTTAACAAATATTTTTAAAGTTATACTTTCATTGAAATTATCATAAGCATATTTTATTGATGTCTATTCTTTCTATTTTTGTCTCATACAGTTTGAACTGGTGGGAGGGTAGTATGGTGTAATAAACAGAATGTTGGGCTTGGAGGCAAAGTTTGAATTGGGCTCTAATATAAACTGAATGGATAAACATGACTGAAATAATTTAACTTTCAAGAGTCTAAGTCAACTTAAGAGAATCCATCTACAAAGTTGTGAATAATTCAATAATCTACTATACCAAGAAATTCACTCACCAATTAATGTACCATTTTCAATGAGGAAATGCTATTTGGCTAATCACAAAATAACTTCAAAGTAAATGAGGGGGAAAACTGATAGTATATTGCTTTCAGCAAATAGGGAAGGCAAGTAAGATTTTTTTCATTGAACAGCAGAGAATGAACCCTGTTTTATTTCTAAGAAGTAATCAATAACTTGGTATCCACAAAGTTCAGGTTGTCTCCTGTTTCCTACAGGAGAAAGTGAAAAGAATGGAGGAACACTCTTCCTAAGCTATCAGGGAAATAGATTGAAGTGCTCCTTAAAAGACAGGCAGAGGTACTTTCAGATGAAAACAAATAAGAAAAAGGATCTAAAGAAGCAGAGAGAAATCCTGACCTGTGTCAGGAAATTGGAGACAAAGATTGTAAGTCAGATTAGTATGGAAAGTAGGAGCTATTTAATATATATATATACATGAGCTTCCTGTGAATCAAGAAACAATGATACCAATTTAATAGTATCATGAGAGAGATTAAGTGAAGGTCAGAAGATAAAAGGCAGAAATTGGTGAGAGTTACCAACTATTGATGACAGATATTGAGGTCGGCTGTCACAGAATGAGGAGCAGCTAGTCAGTGAAGTGGATAAAGTTCTGGTTCTAGAGACAGGAAAACATGAGTTCAAATCCAACTTTAGACACTTACTTACTTTGTGACCCTGGGCAAGTTACCCAACCCCTATTTGCCTAAAGAAAAAAATAATAAAGATCACTGCCTTGTCATTACAGAGGAGTGTGCATGGTTCAATAATGCTATAAACTATACTGTGCAAGATTACTCAAGATGGACAGGTCAAAAAAAAACAAACAATAAACAAAGCCCAGTGATCCACTGAAGAAGGAAATACCAAACCACTCCAATTCCTTTGCCAAGAAAATGTCATGGAAAAAATAATCCATGGGGTCATGAAGAATCAGACAAAACTGAATGACTGAACAGCAAATCATAGAATGATAAAATCACTGAACTAGAATCAGAAAGATTCCATTTAGTTCCCTCATTTTATAAGTGAAGAAACTGATGCTTGGGGAATTTAAGGGACTTGCTCAAATTCACAGATTAAAAAGCCATACAAGTAAGGTTTGAACCCTGGCCCTTCCATTCTAGAGACATCTCAGATCATTTATCTCAGACAAGACAGAACCCTTCCTATCAAACTTGATAAACCATTCAAGTAAATACCCATCAGGCAAACTTTAATAGTATTATGACCGTAAACAGGAAACTAAGGACCTTCAAGTCTCAGCAAACATCCTACATGGCTCAAGATCTTCCCAGCCCCCTAACACTAGTATTGTCTTCCCTCCTATGACTCTCTCTCATCTATCCTTTCCATATCTTGTTCAAACATAGCTGTTAGCATGTTGTTTCTCCCATCAGGATATGAACCCCTTGATGACTTTATTTGCCTCTCTTTCCTCAGCACTTAGTACAAGCATCTGGCACACAGTAAACACTAAATAAATGCTTATTTTGAGGGCTTTTTTGTTTGTTTGTTTTGCGAGGCAATAGGGTTGTGACTTGCTCAGGGTCACATTAATAAATGCTTGCTGACAATTGTTGACCTTCGGAGCACAGATGGTATTTTCAGAACTGCTGCTAATTGAAGTGAAGGGTTTCAGAAAAGAGAGGAAGAGTTGAAGTGAACAGTTAATTAAGGAGCTCATGTCTGATAAAGGGATTTACAGCTTTAAATATAGGCACTAGCTCTTGGCTAGTGATGAAGTACATTCAACAGAGGCTAGTAAAAATATATTTGTCTATCTGACCAAGAGAGTTTTAAAGTGAAAAGGGATGGCAAAGAGGGAAATCGCCTATTTGTACACCTAATAAGCCAGATATTGTAGATGATTCAGGGAAAAGATAATTGGGCTCGAATGTATTATAATTCTGAAGAAGTCTGCTTAAAAGGTATGATTCTATCAAAAATGAAATTCTGAAGATACACAAAAAAGAAACAGGTGTGATGAAAAGAAAAGGGTGTCTGAAGAGATCGATTTGCATACATAAGAAACCCACCAACCAATTTGGGTTATAAAAAATAAGTAAAGAAGATGGATGCACAGAGAGAAAATGCAGAGCAAAGAAAAAAGTTTACAATGCTGGAGGATAGTGTCAGGAGAATCAAATCAGGTGAATAGGTGATGAATGCAAAGGAAAACAAAAAAGTTAGTTGGGTTCAAGACAGATAAAAATGGATATAACCAGTTCTCCAATAGATGAAATAAAGCACAATAGAAATGATGTAGGATTACTCAACATTCTTTTTGCTCTTTTTTTTCTTTCAAGCACAATGGGAGACTAGAACAAAATGACAGAACAAGCACCAAAGGAAAGATCAAACTAAAATAAGCATTTGAAGATCAGAAGTATCAAGGTCAGAATCAAAAAGCACCAGGTTACCCTCAGGAAATTCAAATAAACAGGTTGATGAATACCCAAATATCCAAGGTATTAAAAGAGCAAGCAAAAGTGATTGCTGAGCTAATGTTAGTGGAAGGGCTCCCCAAAAACCATAGAAAGCAAAACTTGTCCTGATATTGAAAAAGGAGCAAGAGAAAAATCTGAAAGCTCTAGGTGAGTGAATTTGACTTTGATTTTGGAGAATTGGGGAAATATTTTTATCAGAGATGGGATGTGAACATTTTGAGAGAAGCAATGACCAGTGAGACACAACATAAATTCAAGATCATGCAACTTTAACTTCATTTCTTTTGGGGGGAGTGGGGGAGACTGTTGTTAGTGTCACAAGAGTGTTGAGGTAATATGGCACAGGAGATAACTGATGCACTTGGAACACAAAGGCCTGCACTCAAGCCTTGGCAACTTACTAGTTCAGAGATCATGAGCAATCTCACTGAGCCATAGGAAATTTTTTGAAACCCTAAATTATAGGTAGGTTGTGATGCTCATCAATTCAATTCAAATGCATAAACAATTATTAACCACGTACTACTTGATAGGCAATGTCCTAAGCATTGGGAATAGAAATAAGAAAGTCAGTTCCTGCCCTCAAGGAATTTACAAGCTAATGGGGGAAATAAGGAATTTCCAAAATCAATGAAATTACTAGTCTTTGATGCCTGGTGATCAAGGAAATGCTAGAAGGATGGAGTGGTCTAATTCCAGTAAGCAGTTGGCTAAACACCTCATACCATCCTTATGGGCAACATAGAAAGAGATGTGAGTTCATTTTTAGAATAGTTAAATGGATCTGTCACTAATTGAATGACTGTAACCACAAAGCCTTTAAACAAGGACCCATGAAAAAAAGTTTATATTGGAGTTCCCAGAAATGCCTTTGGCCCTATGCTGTTCAACATTTTATCAATAACTTAAAGACATAAGTGGCATGTTTATCAAATCTGAAGAAGACATGAAACTAAAAGGGATATCTTACACACAGATGACAGAATCAAGATAAAAAGATCTCAGGAGGCTAGAACAATTACTCATCTCATAACGTGAAATTTAATAGAGTCAAGTGTAAAGTTCCACTCTTCAATTTTTTAAAATCAGTCTGACAACACAGACAAGCACTTAAAAGAGAGTATCTGAAACTATTTTGGAGTTTTAATGAACTACCCATTCAATAGGAGCCAATCATGAGACGTGGCATACCTAGAAAATGATGAAGTAAGGTTGCATTGAGAGCAATACTGTCCAGTTTAAAGAAAGAATTCAGTCATACTCCATCAGTCAGATCATATTTAGAATGTGATCAGTGCTGAGCACCATTTCTGGAAGAGCAGTGAAAACATAGGTAGTCTAGAGTAGACTCTTAACTTCTATTGGTGTCATGGACCCTTTGGCAGTCTGGTGAGGACCCCCTTCATGGAAAAATAGTTCTGTATATTAAATTTCAGTTAAGGGTGGCTAGGTGGCGTAGTGGATAAAGCACAGGCCTTGGAGTCAGTACCTGCGTTCAAATCCGGTCTCAGACACTTAATAATTACCTAGCTATGTGGCCTTGGGCAAGCCACTTAACCCCATTTGCCTTGCAAAAAAAAAAAAAAAAAAAACTTAAATTTCAGTTAAAAGTAAATTTTTCATATTAAATTCATAGACTCTCCTGAAATCCATCTCCCCCCACACCAGAAACCATTGCCTAAAGCAGAGCTGTCCAACCTTACTTTTAAAAGTTTTTATTGAAACAATAGACAATATATTTTGATTTGCCATTTTAGCGAGAGCTCTGCAGTATCTCGGCTTCATTTACTAAAGCATTTAATATATACCCACAGGAGGGCCACATAAAATCACTTCAAGGGTCACATTTTGGAAAGCCCTTGTCTAGAGAAAAGAAAGGGACTCGAGATCAATTCATATTAGAATCAATAGAAGGAACTGGGATATATTTGGCCTGGAAATGAGAAGACAGTGACATAATAGGTGACTATATATTTGCAAGCTTTTATGTGAAAGGGAAATCAAAACTGTTTTTCACCCTGGTAGTCCAAACCAGCGCTCATGACTAAAAATTGTTGAGAGGGGGATTGCTGATGGGACAAGGAATAAGTTATAAAATCTAGTGCTATATCAGAGGAGAAAGGCAATATGTATCTAATAGTGGAGTACAAGGTGGAGGCTGCATGATCACTCTCTAGTAATTTTATAGAAATGACTGCTATCGGAGGTAGATTGTTTTAGTTAAACCTGTTAAGATTCATCCTGACTCAGAGGTTCCAGAACTGGGTGGTTTTCTATCTAACCAAAGCTTGGGAATTTGTTTCAAGACCTTTTTTTGGGGGGGGGGGTAGGTTTTTACCTTTTATTTAAAGCTATTTTAATTTCCAACTATTCCCATGAAAGGTTGTGCTTCATATGTAAATGAGTGTTTGCTTGTTTTATCTTTCTTTTATAATATAGACCTTAAAAGGGTGTTCCTTAATGCCAGTAAATAGGATTTAATGGATGTCATGCACCTTCATCCTCATTTTTCCATTTTAAAAGTAGTCCTTACTCATTACCAAGATAAATCTCCCCACTTGTCCTTTATGTCATCTGCTCCTTTTCTATTCTTTGATCCACCAATTATTCCCTCCCTCTTGAATTTTCTTCTGTTAATGCCACGTTTCCCTCCATCTTCAAACATACATAAATATCCCCAATTAAAACAAAAATCTTTCCTTTGACTCTGCCATGTTTCAAATTACAACTTTCCTCTAACCAAACTTCCTCAGAGTAATTGATTTAGTCAGAAAGACGTAGGTTTGACACCTGCCTCGGACACTTAATTGCATGAACCTGAACTAATCATTTGGCTTCTTCATCTATAAATTGATGAAGTTAGCCTTGATAACCCTTCTATTCTAAGGCTATGATCCCATGACCTTCTTAACTGTCTGGTGTCAATTCCTACCTCTTTGTCTGAATCTTCTCTAAAATAGAAGTTCCTTGGGGAAAAAAAAAATCTGTCATTTAAAAAAAGTGTCACTAAAACCTGGATTTGTCTAGTACACATTAGCTGCTTAATGTTTTTTTTAATTTGTCATGACCACAAATGACAATTACAACCAATATTTTTGCTCAGGTTTCATCATCCATAGATTTTCTATCACTTGATTCTATTGATCACCCCCTCTTATCTCTCCTTGCTTGGCTTTTATGACATTCTATATTCCTGGTTATTATCCCTCTATTTCCCTATCTTCTTTTCTTGCTTCTAGTTTCTTTCCCCACAAATGCAAAGATTTTTTTCTGGGTTCTGGCTAAGCCATTTTCTCTCTGCATACCCTCTTCCTTGTTAATGTTATCCATCTCCAAAGCTTCAGTCACCACTTTTATTTTAGACATTTCAATTCTACCTCTATTCACAAATCAAAACCCACATTTCCAATTGTCCATTGGCTATCTATGTCTTTTCAGCACCTCAAATTCAATAAAAACAAAACTCAATATATTTTTTCTTCCCCAAAGTTACTTATCCTTTTGGCTTTTTTTATTTCTGTTCATGTCATTACCAGTATTTCAGTTACAGCTTTAACTTCTCTTCCTGCTCTTCCAATGAAATGCCCCTAAATTCTGTGTATCATACTTCAAAAATACTTCTTGAAGCTGTCCTTTCCTTTTCATTCCCGCTTCTAGCTCAAAAGTTCTTGAATGTACGATTTCAGGAAATCTGACTTGACTCACCATGTTCGCCCCCCCCATTCTGTTCAGAATTGTCATCATAAAAAATACTTCAGATTATATCAATCCATTGTTCAGAAACTTTCAATTTCTTTTAAATCACATCCCAAACCTCCAATTTACCTACTGGATGAAAACCAAACTCCCCAGCTTGGCAGTTGGGACCTTTTACAATAGGGTCCCAATTTTATCTTCCCAGTTTTATCTCTCAACCATGCCTTAAATATGTGTGTCCTACACTGCAGACATGCTGGACGATGTACTTGTCACTAAAAACATCCCACACTTTACTGCTTCAGTGTTTTTGCTCATGTTGCTTGCAACCCCCATCTCACAGTTCCTCACATCTCTTGGTGAATATTTCTTGATCTGAAATCAATTACCTGCAACTCCCAACGAATCCATGAGTCAAATCTGTCCTTCAGGATATGTTGCTACTTCCTTTGAGAAGTCTTTCTTGATATCTCCCCATCACTTCATTCCCATAGTAAATCTTCATATCACTTTAAATCCATCTATCACATACAGCCTATTATAGCTCTGTATTTCTTTTGTAAGTATATCTTACTCATCCTTTTATTCCCCAAAATTACTATTTCTTTATAACCAATGGACAATCAATATGTATATGAGCTTCCCTACCATGGTCTAGAATTCTGGACCCCAAATGAAACTCGAATTCTACTCTCAGCTCCTTATCCATGCTTCAGGTCTCCATGCAATTTGTCAGTATCATGTCACAAAATACTCTTTCCTGTCTAATCTTCCTTTCTAGCACCAACGCATGCATCTGTGCTTTGTATTTTTTTTCTATTAGAACGTCAACTTCTTGAAGACAAGGATGATCTTGCTTGTTTATATGTGTATGTCTGAGCTAAGTAGAATGTCTAGTACATAGTAAATTATTAATCAATGCTTTATCTATCTCTACTTGAAATAAATCTAGTAACTGGTCTCTTTCAAAAGGTATTTTAGTAAAGAATGGGGTAAAGAACAATTATTCAATTTTTCAGTTCATGTAAGGAGAGGAAGTGGGAGTCTAGGATGATTCCATGAAGTGATTACAGGATTTTTCTTTCCCTCAAGGTCTTTTGCCATTTTATTGCATTAACTAGCTAATGCAATCTGACAGACCAAGGAAAGGACTGTTGCATAGGAAAATAACATCAGCACTACATAGTTTCTTTAGAAACTTTACAAAGCTCTTGAAGAATAACTTACCTTGAAAAGTAAAGAGGGGTATCACTAGAGTTGAGAAGCTGGGAGTGCCTTTGTTTTCATGCTATATAATAAGTTGGGGAAAAAGAAATCCAGGCACCAGAAATATGAGCTCACATGAATATTGGCTATACTTCTTTGGAGACTTGGAGAAGGCCCATATCTCTCCCCCAATAGGTCATGCTTCAAACTTTCATGTGTTGTGAACTGCCATCTCCCCAAATTTTTTCCCATAGGCTTCACAACTCTTTATGGCATATTGTGGAAAAAACACAACTGCATAGTTCACTCTTGGGTGGTTGGTAAGTACAGAAAAATAACTAAATACTTTCTTCCAGAAAACCACTAAGATTATTTGGAGAGTGCTATGAGCACTATGGAAACTGGGAAAAACACAACCTCAGCCTAGGAACAAGTCATTGCCTGTCAGTTTTTTCAACAGATTGACATTTTAAAAGGTTTCTTTGGTCAGATGTCAGCTGCCTTAAGTGTTTCTGCCATTTTCTTTCATGGTGGGGGGGGGAGGGGAGAGGAAGTGAGGGAGATAAATATAAACTTTTTATTTAAGAGAATCCTTGGGGTGGCATTCTTCTATGCTTTATTCACTTTAAGCTCTTCCCTGAAATTCCGGATAACTGGGGCAATCTAATTTAAGAATGGCTGAGACCTATTCCATTGTATATCCATTAATTACCAAGTATGGACAATGTATTTGGGGAACCCAGGAATGTTACAAAAATAGAGCTGTGCTATGTTGTCCCAACAGAGGCAAATTCAGGTGTGCATAACAGAGAGATTTCAAAACACATCACATACAATTCCAGTATTTTGCAAGAGAGTTTGGTCCAGGAGTCACCTTGCAAGACTTTTGACTATTAAAGCTATTAGAAGTTAAGAGTTGCATAAAGACAATCAATAATGTCAATATACAAAGGCAGCAAGTAACACTTTTTTCTTTTTCTTCCAGCTTAAGAGACCCTGGAAGTGACTTCATGCCAAATTCTGAGGCTTATAATAAGTAGGACTTTTTAAAATTCTAATAACACAGAGAAGATATTTGTATTTCCTCAAATTTTGAGAGGTGTTATCTAAACATTCTTGTCATATTTACAACTTCACTTGGAAACAGAAAAGAAAAATAAGTGTAATTCATTAATCTTAGTCACATTTCCTAATATGAATCATAGAACAAAAAATCTCACAGTTGGATAAGACTCGGCCTCATACCTATCTGAATCATAAATCCCTTCCACAATATCTTAAAAGTTGAATACTAAAACAATGTAAATTGTAATTATAAGTGTAAAAATAATTCCATTGAAAATTTATAATGTTCTATATTCTGCTGATTTAGGAATGCTCAGCAAGAGTAGTAGGGCAAAAGTGCTCATTTTTCATTGTTAAAGTGACCTTTTACTCTTTTTCCCCCTATGGAGTTCTCTGGCATCAGTTAAACTAAAATGAGAGCTGTGACTTAACTAGAAGTTCAATGTTCAATGGAAGGTCATCCACTTAAAGCTGGCTTGTGATTTTTACCAGTGAATGTACTCTACTGGGCTTAGAACTGAGTTATCTCAAAACATCATAGAGAACTCAAACTCTCTCAGTGATGGAGAAACTGGGGGAAAGTACTCCTGCTACAATACATCTTCACCTACAACAACCCAACTGCCCTACTTTAGTTTTTATTATGGAAAACATTACAAAAAAAAATAGCTGACCACAGATATTCAAGAGGGAAATTGTCTTCTCAAGAAGAATGTGGACATTGTTGACATTTTTGATCCAAGAGGACACTCCCATTAATTATCTAAATTGTACTGATAGAGTAGAGCATAGATGTGATGCTGAAAAGTCACAAGAGATAAAGAAAAAACTTGCTATTAATTTGAATGCCAAAGGATACAGTCCTTTTAAAGCAAATATCCTCAAAGGTACATATGTAGTCTTTATCTCCAGAGTAGCCACTACACTGAATATCCCTTCACGTCCTCTCAAAATCCCAAGCAGACTGTCAATGGAAATAGCATGAAAGAAGGGCTTACCATCTGTTTTCTTTTAGATACCCTTTTGTCCAATGGGATTTTTACCTGACTCACAGCTAAAACCTTTTTTTGTGAGGTCCTTCACCCTATTCAAATTCGAGCTTCTTGAAAGCAGGGGCTATCTTGTTTTTTCAATTTGTATCCTCAGCAAACTGTATAACATCTAGGACATAAGTATCACTTAAATTATTTTTCACTCATTCAATTTTTAGTTATATACACAAATGAGGAAAACTGATTGTATAATTTATTTCTACTAAAGAATGACCTATTGACCAAACCAGAAAAATGAATTCTATAACAATAAAATTTAAAAAAATTTTTTCCCAAATCCAAATTGTTTGTTTCCTGCACTATAACCTGGAAAATCAGTGTTTTCTGGGTGTTAAACATCCTATTTGTGGATTGCTTTCACCAATATTTTTCAAAGCATTTGACTCAGTAATTTGTCTTCTGTTTTGGCCATCCTGGAACTTATTCATCTGCTCTTGACATAAAGACTTCCAGGAATTGCAAACAGACATGAAAATGGAGATTATCTGTAAGAAAGTATACTTTGTATCTGACTTTCATTTACTTTATATATTCATTATAAAGATGAACAAGTAGCACCAAGTAAGAGCATCCTGCATCCGTAGGTAAATTTTTTCAAGTGTTAACTTTAAGTTAGTTAAAGAAAGAAAAAAAGAGAGAAAGAAAAAAGAGAAGGAAGAATGAGTGAGGAGAGGAGGGCAGATACACAGAGAATCTGCAGCATAGATAATCAAACCCTTTATTGTCTAAGTTACATTAGGCTGCAACACTGTAAAAAATCCTGTTAAATAGCAAGGAAAGGTAGATTCTGGTAGAGGTAGTAGGAAGTCTGTAACAGTCAGAAGATGGTTTACAGAAGTATATCATGCTAAAATTGCAATTTTAAAAAAAAGGCTGATCATTTGCTAAATAAATATGGAACACAAAAAATTTTAAATACTATGGTCAAACTCATAGAAATGAAATTAATGAAGCGATACAACAATATTGATAATTTTTTTTTTTCTAAATGGAAAAGTACAAACCAGAGTTTCATTCCTGAAAACAGCTTGTCTTTGAGGTTGGCATTCTTGGAGGGTTCCTCAACCCCCACACATTTGTTTAATTAAGTGAAAATCTGATTTCTGCACCATACACAGTATATAATTATTTAAACCGATTTCCCCCTACTGTTGTTCTCTATGTAACTAAATTCTGATTGTAAACTTTGTTGATTAGTACCCTGGTAATGGAAGTGACAGCATTTTCCTCTTCTTTCTCTGTCAGACACTCTAGAAAGGAAGATTCACAAGAAGCTTTCATTTCCAAATATTAATTAGAACTTTCCATATCACTTCTGAAAAATCACAAATATACACTACACTTTTGTGTCACTTTGGGTACAGAATAATTTTTTAATAGCTAAAAACATAGAGAAGCAAACAGGGCTAAGCAGCTAGCTTTGATGCATTCCTGAATTGTCACCATTTACTTGAAGCCAAGGAAACAAGACCCAGAAAGGCAAAAATTATCGCTAGTGTGAACCCCAAAGGATGATCAAACATAAATCAACAGAACAGGTGAACAGTGGAATGTGTCTATGCAACTTCACTCAAAATAATTTTACAAAACAGTCAATTACAGTCACTTCTAAGTATTTGCACAGACATTCCTAATTATACCAGTACTACAGAGAATTCTGGTACACATCTGGTGTAGGGATATGAGGGGAAATAAGTAAAAAAAAAATACACTAGCAAGTTACATTGCATTGTTGCAAGCATTGCAAAGTAAGATGAACTGTCAAGTAATCCAAAACCAGTAACAAGTAGAATCCAGAACCAAACCTTGTCTAATAATAATAATAATAATAATTATAATTATAATAATTATAAAAACTCAACAAATCATTAGAACAGAAAAACCACACTTTAGGGTTTTTGTTTCTGTTGTGTTTTTTTTAAACAAATCTTTGTATCAGAAGCCCATTTACTACAAAAAAACTGCACTAGTCCATTACTGTATTAAGTAAACTTGCTCTCACCAGTATTAAAGGTTAGGATAATTTCTGTACATGTAAAATTATTGCTTTTTTTGAAAAATATATTTAGCATGCTAGTTTTAATCCATTTCCTGCCTTTACAAAATGTCACAATTTAAAAAAAACCTAGTAAAGCTTTTGCAAAAATTTCACAGAACATTTTCTTTCAAGGCAGCAGTAACTTTTGATAATGCATAAAATCATATGTGCAAAAATCTGAAACTCTCAGAAATATTACCATCACACATAGTGTCACAGCAATAAGGAAAGAAAATATTTATATCTGTGGAATACATTTTTAATTGCTTACACTGCATGGTTTAAGATCCTTTGTTATGTGCCTTAATCCCCACCGCGAAAACTTGCATTTGAAAGAGTTACTGAGGAAGAGGTATATAAAGCATTTTCCCCCCTAACACTACCAGTGACCACCAAATACAATACATGACATATTATAAGAACATTAATAACCTGCCACCATGAAAAAGGTAAGTCATCTTTTTTTTTTTTGAAAGGGGGGGATGTCACTAGGCCCAAGAAGGAAAGGGGGTAACTGACTTGCTTGGGGGTGGGGGGAGAGAACAAAATGACAGAAGCATACAGAGCATACAGTATCCTAGGCAATCTAGGTTTCCTACATTTGCTCAGAGATTCTTCTGCTATTATTAAAAACATGTACACATTAGGAGCATTCAGTGGCTGTTAAAACGTGCAGTCTTCTTTGTGAGCAGTTTGCCAAATGTAGCCCTGTTACAAAAAGGTCCTGAGAGTAAAATAGAGAAGCCTGCTTTTCTTAGTGTTCAACTAGCTTTCTTGTCCAAAGCAGAGTATAAGCATATCCATAGAAGTGTTTTCCATTTCCATATTCGTGTAGAACTCTTGGTGAATGATCAGTCTACAACAGTCACATGGGAAATGCAAGTGGCCCCCCCAGATTTTAATGAGATAGAACCATTGGAGAAATACGGGCTTCTCACCATCAGTCCCTGTTCGATCAAATGTGGTTTTTCACAGCACCAAATACCACTTCCTTCCAATTTTTTAGGAACTATTTTCAGTTTGCTTTTCCACTATGGTGGGGAGTGGTAAGTATGAACCCTTCATCAGCCCTCAAATACACCACTACTTGTTCCAAGGCAGTTAAACCAGAGTCCTCAGGATCACCAGGGAGAGTCTTGATACAGTGCTTAACTTCATCACGTTCTCCAAGACATGCAGTTTTGTTCTGCTTGGTTTTCCAGTGTTGCAAACTCATCTTGAATGATGCAGAAACCTTGTGATGTCACAGTGCTTGCCAGTTCCACAGTTAATTATAAAGGAAATGTGGAACAATGGAACTGATTAGCATGTGTATACAAGATATATGTATAACATATACATACATACATATCATATATATATATACATATATATATATATAATAAGGTGTATGTAAGATTTTCATTTATTTTTAAATGGTTATGAATATTGAGGCATCTCCCTTGAGTTTTCATTCTTGTACAGTGGCTCCAAGGATTTGAGGGTCAAAGGGAAGTCTTCCAGGCAGGGCTGTCTGGGTCACTGTTTAGAGGCTGCTGTAACCATCAGTCAGGGTACTGTTAATTCTTGGTTAAATGGTTCTCCGGACACACACTGGATACATGTGTTTAGGTTCCCTTTCTGAGAGGCACTGTATGGGTGATGTCTGAATTAGAATGGTCTCTCCCCTAGATAAGAAAAAAGAAGGAAACATAAGAAAATCTCACAATTTTGTATTTTTTCAATTCATGTAGTTGTATTTTTTCCTTTAATCAAAACTACATACAATAAAATGATCAAGTAGGTCACACCTCCCCCCATGTGTAAACTATATTTTATTTTAGATCATTGTAACCCTAATAAATTTAACCAACTATATTACAATTATTTTAATCATTTCAATGGGAAGGCAAATAAAATCAGGGTCCTAAAACTCTTACATATACATGAAAAGAAAATAACCGTATCCAGAAGCTTTAGGAAGAAAAAAAGTTTAAAAAAAAGATTGGGTGAAGATTAAAGGATGAATTTAAAAAGCCAAATTTTGCAGTCCAAAGAGGATATATAACTGAATGATAGTTCCAAAAATGGTTGAATTTAAGGCCATACAAACAAAAAGAAAAGTACAGCTCTCACATAGGTCTGTCAAAACCTGAGAAGGTTTTTACCAATTTCCATAAATAATTACCATGTTGGAAAAAATAGAAGGGATATTCTAAAGTCAAATGAACTGCAAGATAAAAATGTGAATAAATGTGAGCCTGAAGCTCCTAGAGAATGCTTTAAAATGTTAAAATGACATTTAGAACATCACTGTTCAAACAATGAAGTTTAGAATTCTGATGACTAAAACAACATGGCATGGTTAATCTTACATAAAAAGTGTTAACCTTAAGCTAAAATCTTGATGAACTGAAACAGACCATTTAAAATGAAACACAACAATGACAATACCAACAATATACAGTGCCCATGTAAAATTCTAAATGGTTTCAAGCTGCGCCTACAGCAGTCTCAAAAATCAGCAAAGAAATCCAGCTCTGGTTGACATAATGAATTAAATGTCTCTTTTCTGCTAATAGATTTAGAAAATTCCTAATTAATGCTGGCCCCAGATTCATGACATCTACCAGTCAAAGTCTGGTAGAAGTCAGAGAAATGTGCAACAAAATTAGAGAGAGAGAGCCAGTGGGAATGTGCTGGCAACTACTGTGCTATATTTGAAATGTAGGAAACAGTAACTGAATGAGGGATGTGATAAAACTTCCTTAGTTGGATGTTGAATTTCTTGCAATAAACTAAGAAGGATGTTTTACATTTTTGCACAACTACATCATGCCTTAGAGAGAACCCAACAGTTCCAAGAGGAGATATTCATCATTAGCAAGGCTTATTCTGAACAAGCTCTGGATATACCAGGGGAACAAGGAAATGTCCATCAAGTTTCTAAATAAAAAGGAGATGGGAAACACTCTTTCTCTAAGATCTAATAACTGCCAATGTCAAACTTGTTCTGATTTGAGGTGTTTATCCAGAGCTAACGTCCTGAAAAGGTATGAGGAAGTATGTCACTCAATACCAAAAGAAGAGAAGAAAAGTGACATGAGATCTAAGGAGTGGTTCCTATACAGAACAGAGGAAATTTTTCATAAGAATTACAAAATTCCAAGAATCCATTTTTGTTGAGTCTTTTTTCAATAGTCTATGAGTCTAGGTGACTCCATTTGGAATTTTCTTGGCAAAGATTCTAGATTGGTTTGCTATTTCCTTCTCCAGTTCACTTTACAAATAAGGAAACTGAGTGAGACAAACAGTTTAGTGACTTGCTCAGGGTTACACAGCTAGTATCTGAGGTCAAATTTGAACTTGGGAAGGTGAGTGTTCCTAACTCCCAGTCACTATGACACCTACCCTCCAAAACCTACCCAGTCCTTGAGAGCAAAATTTACAAAGATCTAACTGCTACTCACGACAAAATATGATATTCAGTTCCTGTCCTATTCTTTAAACAAAACATTTTAAACAGCTGATTCATTTGGACTACCATTTTATTATTCAATATGGTCATTCAGATGAGCTCCGTAAAGCAATAAAAAGGTGGCAGGTAAGAAATAAGGCAAAGAGAAAATATAGCCACCAGAGGGCAGGCCACAAAAAAGAGACTCTGACATAAAGTAGCTATATTATGAACACCTTTGAGATCATTTTTTTTTCTCCTCATGAGCAATAGCCAAAGTCAAAACATCAGAGGTATATTTCTAAGGGTTTTTGCCTTTCCACTATAGGTGTGTGGACTAGGTAATAGTGGAAGTAGAATACTACTTTCTTTAAGGTATGTCAATGTTTCCAGGGATGGATATTGACTCACCTAGCATTTTATGATCTATTTTTTTCTTCATTTCTTTGATAAAGCTAGGAAATGTGTGTGTACTTAAGGGTGTACAGATGTGTACATAAAAAATCCTAAATCATACTAGGTTCACAGATATGAAGCTCCCTTTCTACAAAATAATCATAGTTTTATAACAGAAAAGTCTTAGCAGTGAGAAGACTTAGATGTGAACTAAAATAGTTAGTTTTTATTAGGTATATATATATATATATATGTATATACATATATATATATAATAGTCGTATATTTTGGACAATGTTTTCAGCTTAAAAGTGTAATATAATTATAATAGTCAATGTGCATGCAAAGATTTAGTGTCATATAAATGAGGAAAACAGGACAAAAGCTGCATTTAACAATGAAGCTTATTATGCATGTGGTCCAGAAACATGGCATGGTACTCTCATTTCCATAATCTTCCATCTATATGACATCTACCACCCTCATAGATAAAAAATATTTAAGTTTTCATCTATATGTTCATTATCAATTATTCTCATTAATGGAATTCTCATTCTCAGCAAAACTATTTAGAAACAAGAAGACATTTACAATAATGAGAAATGAACTATTAATCATGGATTTTTTTTTAAATGTCAAAGAATCAGAATGAATCAGGCCACCTCACTGTATGTCAGCAAAATTTCATTCCTTGGTTCTTTTAAAATACTAGAGTAAAAAAAAAGGCTAAAACTTTTTATTAGATGATTTGACTAATAACTCTTCAACTAACTAAATGTAAATGAAAAGTTACCAAGATATTATCACTCAACTTAAAAAGACCAAATACTCAATTTTATTTTCACTATATATTCCCTAATCGCTTATAAGAAAAACCAAAATTTTGTTTAATTTTTTTATAATTTTTATAATTATAAAGAGACTGGAAAGATTATTTTCACCTATACTAAACAGCATAACAATGCCTTTATAAAATGACTTTTTGTAATATGTGCTACTTTGACTTTCAGCAGGCACCCAAAATCATCAGAATGATTATAATTAACTTTTAAAGTATAAATATACAAGGTGTTGTTGAGTTTACATTGCCTTGAAGGATTTATTTCCCCCATTATTTTTTTTCTTGGAAATCGCTAAGAAAAACAGTGAATGCCAATGCTCCTTTAAAAAAAATTTGGTGATTACAAGAAATGCATAAAAATGATTTGTCCAGAGAACAGGTAATGAGGCATCGTATAGTATGAAAAAAGCTTTACAACTAAGTCAGAGGATGTGTTATGCTTCCTTTGAAACTACTGGTTTGCAATGTGACCTTGAAAAGGTCACATTGTTCCTAAGGGTCATATCAACACACACACAAACATAGTTATTAAATCATTCTAATTAAGTGAGAGAGTAGTGGGGAAAGAGAGAGAAAGAAAGCGATACAGGGGAGCTGGATTCAAATTCCAACTTTATCTCAATGTTAAAGTCCTTTAACTTCTCTGGTCATTAGTTTCCTGATCCATAAAATGATAAGACTTGGGCCAGAGGACTTTTAAGATTCCTTCAAATCCAAAATCTATGATTCTAAGTTCCTTTTCAACTCAAAATCCTGTTTTAAGTCTTAATAATTCAAAACAAGGGGTTTATCTACTAGGAACTCTTTTCTGAGTTCCTATTCTGTCTAAACTTGATCTTAAACTTTTAATACTTTTAGTGGTCTCTTCCATCATAGTTATCTTTCACAAAGTTCTGTTGTTCAGTCATTTTAGTCACGTCCAACTCAAAAAAAAATGCAAAAATGTATCATTGTTGTTGTTGAATCATCTCAGATGCTTTGTGACTCCATATGAGGTTTTCTTGGCAAAGATACTGAAGACAGTGGAGTGGTTTGCCATTTCCTTCTCCTGTTCATTTAACAGAGGAGGAACCAAGTCAAGCAGGGTTAAATGACATGCCAGGGTCACATAACTAGTAAGTGTCTAAGACAGAATTTGAACTCAGAAATATGAATTTTCCTACTTCCAGGCCCAGAACTCTATCCACTGTATTACCTAACTGCTGCTCCCAAAGTTAAATATTCATAAATACTTCATTTTAATCAAACACATGCAGTCATAATGTCAATGAACAGTTTTTTAAAAAAGTAAAGAAGTTCCTTTTTCAAAAAATATATGAGCATGAAAATGTCACAATTTAGCATGATAGTAGAAGCATAAACTAAATTTTTCTCCATGTCCTCTCAATTATCCTTAGCAGCAAGGGCAAAAACAGTGAGGAAAATGATTGTATATTTCTTATGGCTACTATTTTTAAATGTGTAAATGTCTGTATTTTCTTGAGTTTTCAAGGCTATTTTCACACACACACACACACACACACACACACACACACACGAATTCCTATAAGACTAAAGGCTTAATCTGCTAATCTCTGACAGACATCCATCAACTATATGGGGGTCTGGAATACACATGTATATGTTTGTACAGAAAGACCAAGGACCTAGATAATTTACAAAGAATATAGAATATTTTTACTTTTTTTTTTGAATCTCTAGGGCTTCTTAGCATGATGATATAGTAAATGCTTAATAATGCCCTTTGATAGATTAATCATTCTCAATATAACAAATATTAAAGTAATTTGGCACTCATTAGTATATGTTAGGAGATGAAGTATACTGGACAGAAAGACTCAGCAGTCAGAAGAAATAGATGCTCATTCCAGCCCCAAAACTTATTTACTATATGACAACATAGCCCCACTTTTTGAGTTTCAAATTCTTCTTCTATAACCTATATGATAGGATTGTTTTAAGAAAATGCTTGGAAACCTACAGGATTATATAAAGCACTGTGAAGAATAATAATGAGGAATTATTACTGAGAGCATACATAAAGAAATAGAATATTCAAGAAGTTGAATATGACAGGAAATCTATTAATTTCTGCATGAATAAACAAGTATTTATTGTGTTTGATGATGCTGATGATAATGCATATGTATCCACATGTGAATGGATATATATGTATATAAACATTACATGAATACATGCATGTACATATATACACATTATTTATGGACTTACTCTGTTTCAAGTTCTATAGTTATTAAAACCCTCATAGGAAATATAACTAATTTGAATATCAATATTGTAAAGTATGAAAAAGATTAAAAGAATCACATGCCAAGTAAAGTGAGCCCAACTCAAGTCATAAATAATTACAAGTCTATAGCACAACTACAAAATATCCTTTTATGCGTAAAATAATTTCAGATTTTGATGATGGACTTAAATGTAAGAGAACTAAGAAAAATTGGCTTTTCCCTTCATAAATGCTTATTTTGACTATTACTGGTAGAAAAAATTACAAACTTTGGGAATAGGAAATAGGCATAGGAAACTTTAAGGGAAAGAGAATCATTCTTTAAAATGAGATCTGGATATTGGATAAAATGCAACTGTACTAAAGAATCATGACTCTTCATGTTAAATCAACTATCTCTAATTATCTTATATATGATTAAAGATAAAGATTACCATCAGAGGGGATGGCTGTGACTAAGAAAGTAAAAAAAAATCATGCCCTCTTGATAGCAAAGCGCTGAGACTCAGGATGCAAAGGGTAACATTTGAAATCTGGATTACGATTGTCACTAGACTGAAAAAATTACACAGTTCCCTCTGTCCCCCTGGGGCCTGTTGAATTGAGAGATAATATGTCTGCTTTGTCTCTGATGAGCAGAAACTAAGATCACAGCACTGTATCAGAGTAAATTTGTTAGGGAAAACATTTATAACAACCTGCTAATAACAAGATATTAGTTTACAGGGACAAGGACAAAAATATAAGTACAGTTTGTCTCTATGATTGTCAAGAAAGAATCATTGATTATCAGGAATCCCTAACAAAAAAGATGCTGTTAAAAACCAATGTAAAAAATAATCTTAACTCCAAGATTTCTTTTTTTTAAAATAAATCTTATATTTCCACCCATAGCTAATGAGAGGAAGATAAAAGCATTTAAAGATACATAGGTATTTTTTTTTAAGGAAAACTTTTCCTATTCAGTCAAGGCCATCACTGAGTTATTCATAGCAATGACTGGTGTTTCACTGACAACTGCTCTTATCAAGGAGCCCTGTCTTTGGAGAGTTTTAATGGCTCATTGGTGTAAGCAAGAATACTTTGGAATGATTCCAACTGTAATCTTCAATATGTAATTCTCCAATTAGGGCATGTTCTTGCAGTTGTTACATTCCATAGAAACATTTCAATGACTTCTCTATGGTTCAAGAGTTCCATTTTGTCATCATTCAAGTCTATACTCTAATCTGGGCACTCACTGAAATGTTTCCATACCAAGTTCATTTAGTTCAACTTAACCAAAGTATTGCCTTTATCCCACTAAGCTATAAAGGTTAAGAATGGCAAAAGGTTAATTTATTAAAATCTGCAATATCACAGAAAGTCCTATTTCATTGCCTCAACAACATTTTAGCAGCAGATTTCAACTAGAACTTCCTAAAATTACTCACAATAAAAAAAAATGCCTTTTGAAAAGAGATACTGACTGGATTCTAGTCTTAACTCTTATTTAACCAGTTTAAGTCATCAGACTTCCATGAGCTTGTCTGTTCACCTATAAATGAATAGTCAAGTGGCATACTTTGGACTTCAATTTTTCATATCTTTTCTAGCTCTAAAAAGCTCCCAATCTATGAGAACAGACTGGTTGGTGGCCCAGCACATCAACCAAACCCAACTTCATATATGAACATAGACTTATTCTTGAGGACAAGGTTTCTAGGGAATCCCTTAACAGAAAAGAAAGCCTTTCTTCAGTAACAACATATCAGTGTTGAAATGCCTTCTGAGGCAGCTGATTAGAAGGATGGTTTAGCACATACAGAATGTTTTATGTGCATGAGTAAGACAGTTGATTAAAAAAAGTAATCACAATGGAAGGAAAAATGGGAGAAAATAACTCACGTTCTCAAGTCCTATAATGAAAGATGACCTATGAGGTTGCTAATCATACAGAGAAATTAATGCTGAAGACAGTAACAATACCTAACACCAATAGGAAAACAACTCTGCCTCTGTCACAAAGAAATTGTTCAAAATACGGTCTCTTATAAAATCTTTGACTTTCACAAATCATGAGTATAACATATACTTGTACACCTGCATAATTACATCAATAATAATATTAAAATTTATAATGGAAAATATGAAATCAGAATCATGTTAAACATATATAGTACTAGATCTGGGACTGGAAAGCACCACAGTCAAAGGCCAAGAGTATACATATATCATATTATGAAAGGAGATAGTTTGTTTTTCAGATTTCTTATTTTAAAGGAGACTTATCCAAAAAAACTATTTTTATAAAATCTCACTTTTAAAATGCTTAATATTTTTGATTGTCATTGTCTTTCCTCAACTCCAGTATATAGTCAATAATATTTAACAGAACATGTCACTGCTAAACTATTTTTAGTGTACAGTAAAACTACTTTCAATGTGCCTCTGTAAAAGAAAGTTTAGGTTTTCAAATCAGGACAATGCAGATTTGTTTATAATCAAAACACTGCAAATTTATTTATACACTTGGACTTAAATAGTTAGTGCTTTAGTGATGAATGCATGATACATCTTTTCCCAGTTACCACATTAAAAAAAAAACAATAAACACCCAATTGATTGTTAAACATACTTGTTGTTTGGGGGCATCTGTAGAGGTGGTGTGAACTTCAGTCTCTCTGAGTCCATTAGATTCAAATACCACTGTGGGAACAAGGGGGTTCGTTAATAGATGAACATTCAAGCTTTGTTAGTTTCTGAATATTATTTGAAACCATTACATATTAGCCACACTCACTCACTCATTCATTCATAGATAGATAGTCATATAGATAGATAGAAAGATAAATAAATGAATGGATAAATAAGGCACCAGCTCCTAGCCTGTGGCTGAAAAATACCAATTTACCGTAACACTTACAGTAAGAGAGGCTGATAATGGCAGCCTAGGGCCACTGCCCTTTTTAATTCAGACTTCTCTGCTGAAGAAAGCAATCACTGACAGCATTAATTATCAGTGTATGTGTAAAGGGTCCCTCTTCTTGCATTACTTACCATTTGGCCTCTGTCATTTTGCATCAGCCTGGCTTATGTATGCATCATTCACACTTATGATAAGAAACTGCTAGTCTCCCTGTCTCTTTCTACACTCATGTTCACGTGGTGGGTATCCTGACACAGAGCAGTTTCATCCACTGTGTTCTCAAGTCCACACTACTATGATTTAAAAAAAAAGACAACCAAAAACTGTGGGACTTTATAGCACACCACTGACCAGTCTGAAGGGGCTCAGGTTTCATATAACATTGTTCTAGTCAAAATCAATGAGGAGATAAAACAAAGCCTTATGTTAGGCTTAAAGGAGGCACTTTGATTTCAATTTGTGCTGGTGGCAATAGAATTCATTAGCATATTCATTTCTGAGTAGCCTACTCTAATTAAAATGGAACATTTGCAAACAGGCTTATCTCAAATTAAGCCACAAGGCACTTTGATAGGGAGGAAAAATCAGGTGAGGGACAGAAAGAACAAGTTTAATACTTATATAAATGAAGGAGAAATAACCTTGATGTAGGGTAGAAAATCCATACACAAATAAAAATATATATCACACACACATATATGGATATGGACTGTGCACATGCATGTATATATGTGATATGCATGTACATGTGTACATACACATATATGCACACGTTTAAGTAAATAAACTAGTCAGAAAAGAATTTGTGCCACGGATGAGGTCACTTTTGGTTCAGTTGGATGGATAAAATGAATGGTGAGAGGGGAAGATGATACCTGTGTGAGACCGCATATGGGTCCTTAGGTGATTAGGCTGGGTAAAGCCTTTGCCACACTCTACACAGATGAGCTCTCCTTGGCGGCCTTGCGTCCGCAGCATTCCTGTGGGAAGATGGCAATGGTGGTGGTGATGGAGGTGGAGTGGCCGAGGTGGCAGGAAGGAGAGGGAGGGGAGAGAAAGGAACGGGTGGAGGAAAACATTATGCCAGAAGAAAACATCATTAGTATGTCTAATGTGTCATTATGGGAGGCTACCTTCAGGCCCTGGATGACAACTGTCAGCCTTCATCTAGGCACCGGCTGACAGACCAGGCTCACACAGGACTGCAAGAATGCATAAATTACATTGAATTAAAAAACGTTCCCCATGATGTGCCCGCGCCAGGACTGGCATGTCAGGTGGGTGCTTTTCAGAGCAGCTGGATCCGCTTCTCAGCCATCACCCAGCTTTGTCAAACAGTACATCAGGAAAATCAAAGTGACTCCAGCGTGGTGGAGACAAGTCACATGGATAATAGGAAGTGAGTAGAACCAGAGCCCGACTGTCCCCCCCGGGCTGCAATACCTGGGAGACAAATGCAGAGTGAGTGCAGCCATCCCAGACTGATCAAACCTTGAGCCCTGGCTTACCTGTCTGCCCAGGCTGCTCTGACCCCAGACCTCTGAGGCACAGACCAAAGACATCTGTGAAACGAGTGTCATTCCAGACATTTGGAGCTAGTGGCAGCCCAAGCAGTCTCCTACCCACTTTGGTAAACATATTTTCTAGGCCATTAGCATTTGTGGAAAGCTACTCGTACCTCTTCTTTTTCTCCAAAGGTCAGTTTACAGTATCTGACTTAAAGGACTGGTCTTTGTCTTTTTTCTGTTGATCAAAAAAGACACATCTGACTTTTATAGGAGATTGGGTTCAGGCTTCTAGTGGTTTCTGTCCTTTGCTAGCATATCTTTTCTATTTGGGTAAGAAGTTCTTCTCTGAAGGAAAACAAAAAGTCTAATGTTTTTATAGGATGCTGCCTTCAGAGAAATTTCTAAGCATTTGCCTTTTTTCTGCAATACTACAAAGATAGGAAAAGACAAGATGCTAATTGGAAAATTTATGCTTCTACTCTTAAACAATATTTACATTTAACTTCAAGAATCAAATAAGTTTCTAAATTTTCTAGCCTAAGTCTTTTTATTTATTTCTGTAAAAAACAGGAAACTAGGGAAAATTAGCTTGTATCATACTGGTCAACAGTTAATTTAATGATAGTTAATGCTGTCTTTGTATCTCTCTTTTATGCTACCTCCAAATATTTCTAAAGTTCTGTTTTTAAAAGTTAATATCTTAATTTTTTAAAAAGAAATCTGATTTTCATGATCCTGTTAAGAAATAAAATTTAAACAATGTTATTTGGCAATGTGATATAATGGAAAGAGCACTAAACTTAAAAATCTAACTAAAGATGAATAGGAATTTATCATGGTCCCTATAAATTAGATCCCTGAACAAGGATGTGTTTTATTATTTTTTATTATTATTATCATTAGTAGTAGTAGTAGTAGTAGTAGCATGCTATTGTCATATATAACATTCATTATATAATGGTATTAATATATATTATTGTATAACACATTATTGATATAATTTTTTTTATTAATGCACTTATTCTAACGGGTCAGATGCCTAGAAACTCTTGTTTGCTAAATCACTAGAATTTCTCTCAAGTTAATCTACTTAGTTTTTAAGGAAAACATTTTATTCACATTCCATTTAGTCTGGATCAATCCCAGTGATTAAAAACCTTGCATGTTTCCTCTAGTCATTGCCATATAATGTTTAAATAACCTCAAAAAAGTAGCAATTTTTAAAAATAATCTTTCTTGATGACAAAGACAATGGAACACTTCACCTCAACCCTGTGGATGAATACATGTCAAAGGAATGTTTGTGAGCTATGTTAATACACTAAGACTAGTATGCACAGCTTTTTAAATGCATACCAGGACATATGCATTCTAATTATTCTTTCCCTTCTGCTGAAGATCCACTCAGATGCTTCACAGCTTGAAGATGATCCTGAGCTTTTAAAGTACAAGCTTTGGCAAGTTCTACCAAGCTAAAAAATCTTCAACTTCTGGCAATGTTTTGGAGAAAACCATCTACCAAGCAATCAGGAGAGGAGCACCTACAGCAGTAACCCGCAGATATTTCAAAATAATGATGTAAAATTGCTGAGCTGACTAAATGAGATCATTTATAGAAAGTGGCACATAAAGGTTACCTATTATTGTTTTTGTTGATCAAGTAAGTCTCCTACACACAACAATAAAGCTGCTCCAATCCACTGATACTTCTTTCTTTTATTCAAAAGCATGCTAGAAGGCTGACTTGCCTCTGGTTATATTTTTTAAACAATCAAATTCTTTAAAAAAAAAAAACAGGAGGGAGGTACTTGGAGGCTTTTCAGCTGTCATCTTGCCCTTTTTAGTCAAGGCTGCTCCAAAATTCTGAGTTTATCAAAAAAAGGTTATAAACTTGTTTTGCATTGAAGACTACCTGGTGAGCAAAAAGCTCACACAGTGACCTGGAAATTTTAATTATGTAGGAAAAGTATTATTTAAAAATATAAGGGAAAATATTATGTACACATCATGAAGTATAAAATTAAGAATCACTAACAAGTAATCCAAGACAGACTTTGTGGCAAGTTAGCATAGTTAACACAAGGAAGCATTTTAAATCTCCTGTGTTTGATATTTTTACATCTGAAAGACACACAGCTTGAATATTTACATAGCAATTTAAATGCTTTAAACAACAACAAAATCTCTAAACCTTTTTAAAAAGGTAAGGAAAATGTTCAAGAAAAATTACAAAGTACACTGTTGTTCAAGTGCCATGATCAGAAATTATGTCTTCCTTTAATACTTGCCAAAAATAATAATTCACAATAACTCATCTTTATATGCCATTTTAAAGTCTACCAAGTGCTTTACTCACTACAACTCTGTCATTTTAGATTAAAAAGAATATCTTCCAAAGATAAATAAATAAATCCTATTCAACAGCATCATGGGCCCAATAATAATGACACAATTCTTTCATGCCACCAGTGTAAAATGTTTTCTCCTCCAATTCATTTTTTTAAAAGGAATTAAATCAGTTTAAAATATAAAGTACTAAATAATTTGTTCTACTGGTATGACTTCTTACTAAGCAAAATCTCATCAAATAGGGATTTAGGTATATTAATGTCTCTATTTTAAAAAAAAAAAACTAGATTTAGCTACAGTAAGTATAGCTTCAACTGATGCCAACTCCAACTCCTCCATGATGTAATATATGGATTTTGAGCAATGTTAAGGTCAACAAATACATCCACCAGGCTCACCTGGTAGTGAAGCTCATCAAATTCATTTAAGCTGCTTCCTCACATGAAATAGCTATTTTCAATCACAAGATCCAGACCCTTACAACTTGATAGAATCTGACAAAGCTTGCATTAAATTATCATATCTATTAGAAACCAAGATCATCTTCAGGTCACAATTAAATTTTTATTTATAGTGCTTACAATCACTTTTGGTTTTTTTTTTTATCTAAACAGAATTCATAGAATTTAGAGCTGTGAGGAAATTTAAAGCCCATTATGATCTAATCTCTTCATTTTAGAAATAAGGAAACAGGGATCCTTAACTTGTCCAGGATCACATGGGTAATAGAAACATGTAAAGTAAAAAGTTCTTTTGTGGGTATATGCACGAAGGTCACATAATTCAGCTTTTTAAAAAAAATCAATTTAATAATGCTTTTTTAGATGTTACTAAAACTATATATATATATATATATATATATATATACACACACAAATACATATATATATATATATATATATATATATGTATACACATTTAAATTTGTTGAATTTGGGGGGTTTTTTTTGAAAGAAAAACTTTCAGTTGTGTGGTAGTTATTTCCAATACAGAGGTTTTTAATTGGGTTAGGAACATATGTACTTTGAGGGAGGGGAAGGGTAGGAAAATCAATTTGTTTTGGGGAGGAGGGTTTTTTTTTAAATAAATCAGGTAGTGTAATGGAAAGAGCATAAGAGTTTACAGCAAAGGGCTTGGATTCAAATCCTATCACTTCACAGATTACCTTTAGAGACTTATTTATGCATTTTTCTATTCACCTTCACACATTCTATAACCTAGACAAATTGTCCTTTCTTCCATTAACACGAACCTATGTTCTATGTCCATGTCATTACACAGTTTGTCCTGTGCACACTTTTGAAATTGCTGGTTTCCTCCAAAACTCATTTCTCCTTGAAAGCAGGGACTGCGGTTTAGTTTTCTTTGCATTCCTAGCACTCAGCACAGTCCCTACAACACGGTAGATGCTTAATAAATGTTTACTCACTGACTGACCTATCTGAGGTCTATTAATGTAAATATTTTTATAACCTTTGGCAAGTCACTTCACTGGGCCTCAGTTTCCTCAATGGAAAATGAGGGATTGGAAGAAATGTCTTAAAAAGTTTCTTCTAACTCTAAATCTATGATTGTATGCTTCCATGAACAGATAATGAAACAATTCTCTTATTAGAACTGGGGGTGCTGTGGATACTATGTGTCCCATATGACTTGGTTCTAATTTAATTATTTTTCTTTGTTATAAGGGACAGTCTTATAGGAAATCACTAAAACGTCAGAAACAAAAGGCATCAAATAAAACTTACAAGATTCCCCATTGCTAATAAAATAAAGTAAAATCTGAAAAAAAAGTGGTTCATGCAACAACTATCATTTCATATTCATCCCTCACCACAATTTCACACGTCACTCTGTGGCCTAAGACCTTCCCTTGCATCCTAGAAAATTTAGGAAGATGCCCAATCTTTGAGAAATAGTAAAAGAAGCACCGCATTACTCGGTAACATAACAATCACATGGGGATGGATTGGACTTTACTGCCAAATACCTATTCATTTACAGGATAGAGAAAATCCAAAAATCTAAAGGCAGTTTATATATTTTAATACAAGCAAAACACCTTTGCTACTTTCCCCTATGAATACTGCCTTCTAGTTTATGGACTTTCAATCAAAATGGCTGAAAAATAACAAGGCAATTCTTACTAACAGTCTATCTCCGTTATAAAATCTTAAGTCTTTTATAAAAATAGTAACTAAATCTATGATTCCTTTAGTATAGGGGAACTCCCAAGCAAGGAAATTCTCTCTACCAATGCAGATTGGCACCTTCTCAGCAACTTGTATTGAGAGAGAACTGCCTGGAGAACTGAGAACTTCAATGATTTGCCCAGCACCTCATAGCCATTAACCATCACCAGTAGGAAGGAAGCAAGTAAGTTCTACATTCACAGCCAGGTCTCTGTCTTCTCTATCATGCAACCTCTCAAAGCTTCTGCATACATGCCTCTAAACCAATGTCACCACTATGTTCCTTATTCTACTCTTTAACAATCAAGGCTTTGCTTACCACTATTTCACAAAACCAAGAACTATTTCTTTCCCTTGAGAAGTCTCCTTCTATTTTTAGATAATAAATATTCAATGATTAGTCATCTACATTACTGAAGGAATTCATTCACTCATCCATTCACTCTTTTGAAGAAATATTCATTTTGCATTCACTTTATATTTTACATTGCCTTGTTTTTTACTCAAATCAAAAGGGAAAAATAATAAATCCTAAGAGCAGTAGGTTTCCTAGGGTGGTCCAAAAACCTCTCAAGCTCCCCTGAGAGCCTCTCAGTGAGTACATGAGGTCAAAACTATTTTCATACTAACACCAAGATGTTTTCATTTCTAATATGATAAAAATCTAGTAAACATTGATATAGCCCCCCCCATAAACCAAAGTCCTTGGGGGGGGAATGGATCTGAAATCATTTTTAAGAATGGAAAGGAGTCTTGAGAAGTTTTCTAATGGCTGTCTTAGAGAAAAATTTCAAAGATGGAGTTTTAATTATTTTTTAATAACAAATCCTCAAAAAAACCCAAAATAAAAAAAAATAATAATAAATCCTTGGTATTCAGGAACCTAATTGCAGTTTGTGTTCAAAATATGCTTAAAAAACAGAAACAACATATTTTATAAGCTCTGGATACCATGTGGAAAGCTGTATGTATGCAGTTTTCTTGTTAAATACTGATGTAAAAAAATGGAAAGGATCCTACAAACCATTTTTAAAACACTTTTTTTCCAAGTTACTATTTTCAAGCATTTTAAATGGAATGATCATATGATGTAAAACCTTGTTTACTTATTTCTGAACACAGACTGCAAATATTTTAAAATAATATACACATAAAAATAAAACTTAAAATAGTAACTAAAAATGATTACTCTTGTCTTTTAAGAAATAAGGAAAAGAAATAGTCTAGATGACAAAGGAAGTAAATCACAATCAAGGCTGTCTCTTCTTGGCAGATTTCTATAGAGGAAATTTAAATGGCTTCCCAAATCCACATCATGCAGGAGCCTAGAGAGACTTTATTTTCCCTAAAACGGGAAAGTTTATGATGTGTACTAACACCAGCATATCACTAGGGTATTAGTGTTACAAGGGAACAAAAACATCTGTGTAATTCTACCTTCACTCAAAGTAGTGGGTTAGGGAATATAATATAAATGCTTTGCAATGAAACAGATACATCTGACCTGCATTTGGAAAGTCACGCAGCAGGTGGGAGAAGCATCCATGACCCTCTAAGAGGGAAAAATTATTCAAACTGTCTCAGAAAAGACACAGTTTATAAGGGATCTAGTTACATAAATGACTAAAAAGTCACAAAGAGGAAAGAAAAGTACTAGAAGTCTTACCTCTATGTTCTAAGGCAGGGCCATTAGCACCCCAGCTCTGGTAGAGCGTAGCAAGGTCCTTTGGAATGTACGTCTTGAAAATGTTTAGAATGTCCAGGCGCTTGTCATGTCCCTCAGATGCTGGCTCTTGTTTGAGGGAGTGTAAAACTGAGGGAGTTCCTGTCACAGTGGACTGAGCTTGCATCACTGGACTTCCCCTGGATCCCACGCTGCAGTTGGCCAGTGTCCTCAGCTCATGTGCAGCCTTGTTGTGGGGCTCCCGGGGAGACAGAGAGGAACCTTCTGGTTTCAAATAATGCTCGGTTTTACACAGAGGTTGATACTGAGGCTGAAGGTTGAATTTGGCCTTCACGGAGTCAGATGGACAGTGTTTATTCTGAGTGGTAAAGCTGGCCCCCACGGGGGAAATCAAGTATTTCTCTGCTGGCTTGCTGTTAGTGAGCTGGGGATTTGCCCTCGATATAACGGTCTGGGTAGGTGTTACACTTCGGCTATAGTTGCCTGCATGCACCAGTTTGGAGTTGGTTTCATACTTAGGTTTCAGCTGCGGTGAGTGCTGCGAAGCTGAACTGTATTGCTCTTGGGTAGGGGTCATTTTGGATTGCCGATACCCATCAGGACCTGATGCCCATGGCTCAGAATTGCCACCCAAAGGGCCGTCCTTATTCTTAGGCATACTAGCTGGTTTCACTGTTACTCCCAAAGGGGAACTGCTTTTGGATGCTGACAATCCACTGGGGCCCTGGGTGCGTGTGAATCGAGCAATGGCCAAGGGTTGACAGTCTTTTCCCCCAAGAACAGGTGGAGGTCCAGTGCGTCCACTTCTGGCAAGAAATACCACGGTATTCTTTATACCTTTATAACCATTTTGCTGAATCCACTGAGGAGCCATAGAGTTGCAGCTCACTTTGTGCCAGATTCTTTTGTGCATCCACAACACTTCTGGGTAGTAAGTCTTGTGGTTACAGTAAGGACATGGGTGGACAATTAAAGCAGCCTGCAAGGATGAAGCAATATCCTTATTCCTGGAATCATCTCTTGTGGATTTCTCACTTAAATCTAGTGGAATCAGGTCTGGTGCCATCATCACCTTTTTTCCTCCCCCAGGATACTCCTTGTTGGGCAAATCAAACACCTTTTCTTTAGGATGACTAGCTTGGCTTTCTAATGAGACCTGAAGATCTATTGCCATTTCTGAATATGTTTGATCCATACCTGAAACAAAATCTACATTGTTGCCAGAGCCTGGAATCTCTTGCTTACGGTGAAACACTGGCATTTTTAAGTCAAGTGAACATCTATGCTGTTCAGCATTTTTAGATGCATCTTGGATGTTATTTTCAAGTATTGGAACAGAAATGGCTATTCCTAATTTTGATTCACTGGCCTTATTTTCTGTCATGTTACCATTTCCAAATTGACGACTGTGATCACCATGAGGCAGCACCGTAGGTACCTCTTCAGAAAAGTTGCAATTGTACGGCTTTCCTCCTAGAGAACCCAAAGTAAAATAAAAAGTTACCACCTCTCATTAAGGCATGGAGGCAATATGAAAAGGAAATGTAATAACTTTACAGATAACGGTAATCTACTAGCACCATAAAGATGCACTAAAGTTAATTGATTCAAGCATATTTTATTTTCAAGAAAACAGCAATAGTATCCTGAAGCTCAGTTGACTCTGAATGAGGATCCCTTGTTTAATGGATAATCCATAGTGAAGAATAATATGATGATCACTATTTTGCTTTAATAGGACACAAAATACACTAAGAAAAGTCTGTGGTTATATAGCTAAGTTGATACTTTAATGAAAAGTAAAAAGTGTTTGTGTTTCTATTGCAAGTGTCTATTTCTAAGCCATAAAACTTGACTCCAAGCAGGAGTTAAGTGCCTTTGCAGATACTGTATTTTAGAGAGTTTGCAATTCTTTTGTTTGCATGTTTTTTTTCTCAGAATCCAGTGCAAGGCTGCAACCTAATGACACAAGAAACATCAAATAGACTTCCTATATTTAGTTCAGTGTTTTCTGAATAACTTAGTCATAATGTTGGGGGGGGGGTGTTGGAGGGGCTAAAATGTTTTTTTATTACTGATTTTGGATCACAAAACATTTTTAATTAAAACCTGTGATAAGCAATTTAAAAATACAAAGAGAATGTAATTCTCTGCCTATAATTGAAAATTATGCAAAGGATATAACAATTTTAAGAGAAAATAACTATTAATAATCATTTAAAATTTTCAAATTCAATAATCAAAGAAAAGTAAATCAAAATAATTGGGGGGATGTCTTACAACCCTCAAATTTACAAAATCATTAAAGCAAAAAAATAATGCTAGAGGGATTAATGGGAAAACAGATACACTCCTTTGTTGAAGGGAAATCTTTTTTCAAAAAGGAATGTGTTCCATTACAGAATAAAAGTTCCAAAAAATAGCATACCCTTTGACCTAATAATTTTACTTTTGGAAACATACTCACAAAATGTTATCAAAAGCAAAGCAAAAAGCAGCTGTTCAAAAACTTTTATAATAATATTATATTTAATTTTTTTTTAAAAATTGGAAGGAAATGAAAAGCCCAACAATAGGGAATGCTGACATAAACTCTAGTGAATTAATGAAATGGAATACTATAATGTAATTAAGTCAATATGAATAAGGCAAAAATGTGAAAAGACTTTTATGAAATAATTCATGGGTAAAAAAAGTATCAGAAAAAAGTGAATCATACCAACTGAATTATATAAGAAGACAAGTAAATAGAAATGAAAATATCAAAATAAAACAAAAAACCTTGGGTGTGAGTAAGTGAAAAGCCAGGATATTTTATGTGTTGAAATTAATTTAATATAACATTTACTAAACAAGCTGATTAATTATTATTTTTTTAAAATTAAAGAACCAAAGTTACTCTATAAATAATAATAAAAAGACATACTACAGAATCTGGTTCATGGGGGGGGAAAAGTAATGGTATATAACCTATCTGATTGCAAACCTAACTTTCCTGCCCTTTTTCCTCTCAATCTCTCAATGTGGTCAACTGGTATACTACTAGCTCTTCCATAGTCTTGCTCTGCCCCCTTATAACTGCCTTCCCAGAGGCCATCCATTCCTCATAACTCTCTGTCTGTTGAATTTCTACAATTCCTTAAGGCCCAACCCATGAAAACTTACTTGATACTCTCATCAAAAAAATGATCTCTTTCTTCCATCATTTTGTCTAGATTCCCTCCTTTGTCCCTACTGCATTCTACTCCGTAGTAGGTAGGGGCTATATTTTATGCCATATTCTTATACTCACAGGACCTAGCAATGTGCCATATATATATATATATATATATATAGAGAGAGAGAGAGAGAGAGAGAGAGAGAGAGAGAGAGAGAGAGAGAGAGAGAGATGGATAGATAGATAGATAGATAGATAGATAGATAGATAGATAGATAGATAGATATTTTTGCTTTGATTTGTCTGGCTTTGGAGGTTTTTTGGAGGAGGGTTAGGGAGAAGGAACTGGACTTGTAAATGCATTAATGGGGTAATCTCAGTAAGGAAAATACTTTCATTCATGCAGATCTGAAATTTGTCTATACCTTGTAATCTTAGAGCTACCAAGGTAAAGCGGCTTGTCCAAGACCAGATAAGCTAGTATAAGCTATGAACAAGGCAGAATGTGAACCGCAGGACTTCCTGACTCCAAGGACAGCTCTTTATCCTCCACACTGTCTATCACCTAACTTATAATAGGAACTTAATAGAATTTACTTAATTGAATTAAAAAAAGGATAACTTGAGATGTAAAGGGCAGGTTGTTTGCCTTTTTCGTTATTACTTGACAGTGTTAAAAGACCTCAGAAAGTCAACTGTCTTAAGTAAATTCAGAAAAACAGTTAAAATTTTTTATCATCATAAATTATTATCTCATGCCTCAAGAAAGAAATAATTGTCTGGGTTATATGTGATAGTCCAATTAATCTATTCATCAGGAAAAAAGTACTATAGGCCACAGGAAAAAAAAAATTTCAAGCTGGAAAGGACCATAGTAGTGATCTAGTATAAACCCCCTTATCTTACATAATGAAGAAACTGAATTCCAGAGAGTAACTTAACTATTACTTACCCAAGGTCATTCAGGTAATTAGAAGCAGAGGAAGAACTGTACCCAGGACTATACCCAGTTATCATGTAAAAATGCAACCTTAGATAGAAGAGCTTGGATGCTCACAGAAAATGAGGAGAAAGAGTGCTAGACAAATCAGAGTAGATAGAAAAATCTGGGAAGAACACCAGGAAGGGAAAGTAAAAGGACAGGTTTTATATAACTGTTAGCAGGGAAGAGAGAAAGTCCAGTAGTGAAAGGATTAACTGGATGCATGACTATATTAGATGGCCAATAAGAAATGTCATAGTGAGTCATACATATGATAAATTTGGGCTAATATTTTCCCCATTATTTAGGAAGGGTTCAGAAGCATTTTGTTTTTTCCTCTTTAATAGCAGCCTTAATGATCTTGCAACCCCCTAATAACCCATTAAAGATCTATTATTCATAGATTTTCTAAAATGTTAAAAAAAAAAAGTTAGCTGCGCCAACTTTGAGGAATTTTGAATACCAAAAGCTTCCTTGATATCCTTTATATTAAGGGGTATTTAACTTTGATTTAGGTCTTCCAAGGTTCCACATCTGTTTCCATATCAGGACTCTTAATTAAATCTGTATTTTCCTTTTCCTTATGTGCTATGTAGGGAGAATACAAAGTCAAGGAAATCACTGTCAGTTTTTAAAGTTCTAGAGAGGCTTCAAAGGGCTCTTCATGGCTGAATCTACAAACTAGTACTAACTGATTGCCTATGTTGGAGGAATGCCTACAAATGAAATTTTTTTTTGACTAGAATCTTCTGGTGGATAGGAAACAAAACATAACAATATTATTCCACATTCTCTTCTGTAAGAAAGACTGTTGCAGAATTGTTCCAGTATAGATATTTTGACACTTTTTTGGAAAGGAAGCATTTTTCCATATAAATACATTAGTCTAAAATGATACATAATGAAATGAAATGAATCATAACTGAGATCAAGATTGTACTATCTTATTAGATAGACAGACAGACAAACAGGAGAGATAGCAATTTATTAATAAGCATTTATTATAAGTTAGCACTATGCTAAGCACCAGAGATACAAAACAAATAAAACAAGACAGTCCCTACCCTCAAGGTACTTTTATACTAATAAGAGACAAAGCATAAGGGGATTTAGGAAAGTGAGAGAGATAGCCAGGGAGAAGAAGAAAGGGAGAAGAGATAGCCAGATTAAAATTTTATGATTTCTCTCAAAAAGAATCTTACTTTTTGTTAATTTGTTTTAACTAGGCTTTTTCTTTGACCATTTTGTTTTAACTAGGTTTTGAGTCATATATATACATATATATATATGCATATATGTGTGTATATATGTATATAGATACACACATATATGTATGCATAATTGACAGTAGATTATAATTGTATATGTGTGTACACAAATATGACTATCAATTAAATCACAATGCTCTTTGATACTCTGTCTTTTGGAGCAAGAGACAAAAACAATGCATCTCTTCAAATTTGTTAAAAATCAATTCTAAAATGATCACCATAGCAGTAATGCTTACTTCACAGAATGCATTTACTATGGAACTGAAGGGAACAGACTGACAAATGTTTGGTTTCAATTAGTATGTAGTTAATGAGCCACTGTTGAACAAATTTAAAGAGCTATGCCCATATATAAAATGTTTCCAATCCAAAGCTATACACAAATTGATGGGGATGAGATGGATGATGGGTAAATTGTTCCACTCACATGAGCTTAAAAAAACTAACATTTAACTAAAGCCAAACAGAGTTGTAAAGTGCATCCTCCCCCTGGGATTATCCTAAAGCACTGAAGGGTAGCCATATGTTTGGGGTTGGATTCTCACTGCTATAAAAGTGTATTTAACCTCGACTTCAATTCAGGGGGAAAAATGTCTTAAGTCTTTGTTTAATTCAAAGTAATTAGGTTAAAAATAACCCATACATTTTCAGTCTCAAGGGACTGAACGCTCATTCTGTTAAGGTCATTTTCAAATTCTCAAAGGGGTTGAAAAGTCTGAGAAGGAAAAAAAAACACCTTGTTTTTTCCTGTATTATAGGGGATAAGAATTTATGAAAACACATGACCCATACTATTAGTAGAATTTATAATTTAAAACAAAGAGGCTGAGAGCAGCAATGTAACATGACACTATACATCTGTGATATTTTCAAAGAACATCTGTCAAGGCCCACATTTGTGTCCCCAAACTGGACTCTAAAGCTTCACAATCTAAATTCAAGTGGTTGTACCTTTGACCAACATTACATAAAAATCTAAAAGAAAATAATAATAATACTCTGAACCAAAATGAATATATTGACAAAATATCTTCAAACAATGAAGAAACTTTACATTGGAAACATTATTATCTCTTGCAATCAGTTTGTATAGAAGTTTGATGACATGGCTACTATTGAATTAGATGAAAATGAGAAAAGAAAAGAGTTGGTTCAGGAAAATGAATTGCTATTAGAAAAAACTACTTACCCTTCCTATAACAACACTTTGTAAATGTGAAAGAATTATATACTTTGATCTCATCATTATTATTGGATTTTAATAATTAACTCTGGAAGAAAAAGTTTGGGGAGGTACTTCAAGATGAGTGGTTTGACTCAGACAAGTAAAAATAAGGATTTTACAGAAGGGAAATCAGTCTATCAAAATTAATTATTAATTTTTGTCTGGAAACCCATTTGGGACTTGGAGGCAGGGACACATGAAGTTTGTAGGTATGATTATTTCAGCACCTTTTTCTCTTCATTAAACTAGGATAGCATTATTTTAAACATCAAAAGTGGCATATACATTGAAAATTAGTGAAGAGATAAACAATTGAGTGGAGATATGGATACATACATATAAGACATACCTTAAAAGGCTATAAAATGCTAATAGTTATGAAATGGTTTTAAATTATCTTTAACTGTTTTCTCTGCCCACTTAAGCAATTTTTAAAAAGAAGGTTTGGACAAATGCCTAAGTCACTAGAATAAAATGTTTCTAAATGCCACGCATTGCAGACATTACCTTCATTTGGCACAAGTTTCATTAAAGCGAGGTCAAAACAAAATGTTATAAAAGGGGTACCTTTGATTATCCTAGGGATATTATAATTCACATTCCCAGTTAAAACACTTGTGGTACAGTTCTCTCTAATTCATTGCTATTTTTCATTTTTCCCACCCCATTTTTGTACTAAACATAAGATAAACTTTTACAATAAATGTATGCCAATTATTGGCAATTCCACCAAGGACTACATTTTAAAATTTCTTCTGTGGTAGCTGAATGACTAAGCCATACTTCCATCCAATACACTGTCTGAATTCAGATAACAACCCAATTCAAATGGGACTGACTATTGTTCTTTTCCTCCTAGGCAGCCCTTAAGGAGAGACAATATTGTAAATAAAGAAGCCTTTGGCTCTCTCCAAGGCTGACATGTGGCTCATGAATATAGACTTCTCTTTTTTGCCTCTCTGCATATGTTCCATTCTGCCTTTAGGTGAAAGACTATTGGAGATAGATATGACCTAAGTGAACTTTAAGAGCCCATAGTGATTAACTACCAGAAACCCAAGAGCCTTAATCCATGCTAAGTTTTATGGACAGTTAGTCCAATACTCAGGTCTTATAGCTTTGCAACATTTTGGAAGCAAACCTGGCAAGGCAAAAGCTATGTAGAAACTACAGTAATTAGAAGGACTGAAAAGGAATAAAGGAGAAGATACTCTGAAGCATTAGGAGAAATACCTGTACTTCTGTTCTATTCTAAATATATCTCTAAATCACTGGGTTGGAGCGATAAAAAATCAATAGTGAGAGGAACACATCAGAATGGAGATTTAAGCTGATAACATTAAAGAAGAGGTAACCTAGAACCCTGTCTCACTCTCATAAGTATAACAGTACCACCAAAAGTGTATTAGTGTGACTGTCTTCCACAGTCCCTTCAACCTTTTCCATTTCCTCTCAGGTCTACACTTTCTAGAACCACACATCCTCATCTTTACACTGACCATTTTCTATACTGGTAAACTGAGAAATTAATAATTTGACCCAGATCACAGAGCCACAAAAGCTATCATGACTCTGGAACTGGTGCTGTATTTCCATTGCTATAGAAATGAGTAGGATGATATATAGAAACTGTGAAATAATTCAAGGTATGACATAGCAAATGTGGAATCCTGATACAAGTTGCAAGTGGGTCCAAAGGCTAGTGTGTCAATTACACTGAGTCTTAATTTTTTTCTATGTAATGAGGGCTATAAATCTTTTTTAGTACAAGGTGGTTATATATTTTTAAAAAAGATAATACATGCAAGGTTCTTTATAAATCTTTTGATTTGTAAATTTACTATCCTGATCTTCTCATCTCTTTTTATGAGATTCAGATAGAAATGATCCTAGGATAAGACCTCTATGCTGCTATCATTCCCTTATATGTAATGGGCTATGGACTATTACGTAATTGGATAAAAATGACTGATTTTTGTAGTCAAACAAAAATTTTAGTATATGAACTCACAGGTTCAATGAAAACATCCTTGGTAAAACTCCAAGAGTAATCTCACCCTGTTCTCTCATGATTTTGTTAGTATTCTATATTTTGGAAAGGTTTCATTCTATGTAGTTTAGAGATTATAAATATTTGATTTGGTGATATTTATTATTTTTAATATCACATTTGATGAGATTCAAATAGAAATAATGATAAGAATATCAAGAGTAGTCCCAAAATTAATATACTTCTCATACCACAATCCAAAGCAAAATGCAAAGATGTAGAGGGATTACTTAGTCTTTTAAAAATCCTTAACTATTATCCCAAATCTATATTAAAATAAAATTTCTAATTCTATGCTTAAGCTTTGACAAACTAGATATGAGCTGAAGCAATACATATCCAAATGGGTAAATGAGAATGACTCATTTTGCACATACACATAGCAGAAATATACTGACTATGACTTCTAATAGTACCAGAAGTTCACTGTTCAGAATTATTACCTTTAATTGTTTTTAACCCCAGAGGCAACATCTTCCACAACAACAAAAAAACCTACTACCCTTTAAAATGCACTGAGATACAGTAAATGCACTTTGTAGCATACATTATTCCCCTTTCACTTTAATGACTGATTTGGGTTCCATTGTTCACTCTTAGTTTAGTTTTTACATTCATTTTAAAGCACTTAATTCTTAGCACATCTTAGTGCCTCAGCTCTTTTCCCCTCTCAATTAAAAAACTCACAACCAAAAACAACTTTATTTTCCCTTACTCCTCAGAGAGATGAAATGAGAAATGGGAAATGGAACACTGCACTTGGGTGCCAGGAGTCCCTGGTCCTATTCTTGGCTCAAAATATGGGTATATCTTGTGACTTTAGGAAGCTAACTGAAGCTCTCTGTGTTTTGGCTTCTCCAGATGGATATGAGCTTTCTTATCCTCTATCTATCCCATGGCAGCTTTGCCTTCGTTAAAGAAATAATATTTACAGTGGACTTTCTGATCCCTAAATTTGGTCCTTTTGTATAATTTGTGTATGCACCAAAAATCTCCCTTCCCTAGCTCCTTTCCTCCTGAATCTAGCTGTGTAACTGAAGTTTTTGAGTGGTGCCATTAACGAATTTCACCCTGAAATGATCCGCTCAACCCATGTTTTCTAAGCACTCTACCTAGTTAGATGATTTGTTTTCACAAACTCTCAAGATAGAAAATCACTCCTATTTTGCATTACCTTTTGTTTTTTGAAGGTTTCTTTTGCCCTTTAGTTTCTTTAAATGAAAGGTCCTAATTTATCTTTCAGCTACGTGATAATAACCAATAACTAACACCACTCTAGAACTTTAAGGTCTATAAAGCACTACACATTTTTCATTTTAAGCTTTACAACAACTCTGGGAGGTGGTGATGATGATGATAGTTAACATTTATATAGTAATTACTTATGTGCCAGTTACTATGATAATCATTCTACAATTATAATCTCATTTGCTCCTCATAACAACCCTATTAGGAAGGTGTCTCCATTTTACAGAAGAGAAAACTAAGGCAAAGAGAGGTTAAGTGACTTTCCCAGGATCACACAGCTTGCAACTTCTGAGGTCAGATTTGAAACCAGATCTTCCTGACTCCAGATTGACCACCATTTTATCTCCCACTCAGTAAATTTCAGTGGTTCCTTATCACCTCCAAGATTAAATATAAAAAGGCCTGTGTTTGGCATACAAAGCCCTTTATAATTTAGTTCTCACCCCCATCTTTGTATTCTTCTAAGACCTTATTACTAACCCACCCTATGTACTCTTTTCTCCTCTTCACTATTCCTCACACAAGACACTTCCTCTCCCATCTTGAGGCATTTCCTCTGACTGTTCATCATACATGTAAAGTTATTCCTCCTCATTCACCCTCTTAGAGGCAGCTTTTGGTGTTCCAACAGATAAAAAAGTCATCCAGCCTCTGACACTTATTAGCTGTGTCGCTCTAAGAAAGTTACTTACCCTCTTTGTCTCAGTGTCTTCATTTGTAAAATAACAATAATAATAACCTATTCCTACGGTTGTTGAGAGTAGCAAATAAGGTATTTGTAAATGATTTAGCACGGGGTTTGGGACATGGCAAATGCTATACAAACGTTTATTCTTATCTTTATCAATTTCTGTTAAACTCTATCTTGTATAGGAAGTCTTTCCTAACTTCTCTTAATTTTGGTACCTTCCCTCTCTTGAGTATTTCCTACATAAGGAGTATAGTTTAGGGTTGTTTGAATGTTTTCCATCCCATTAGGATGGAAGCTTCTTTGTGAGCAAGGAATGACTTTTGCCTTTCTTTGTAAGCCAGAGTTTGACACACCGTGTGCTTAGTAACACCACCTTAGTAAGTGATTTACTAAATTTCTAACCAGTAGTTAAATTTTCAGTATTTGGGGGTTTTTCATCTTATTAAAATCTTTCCTCTGTTTTTTCTTCTGGTAAACTTACCATATAATCACATCACTGGAAATCTTCAAAAAACTCTCATAGTCAAGATGGTTTGGTTTTCAACAAAAACAATAGCATGCTTTAAGTTACTAGAAACATTTGTTTTTCTTGCATTAAAAAATAAATAATGCTTTGAAGAGATAAACACATGAGGACAAAAAGTACTGATCATCACTGACACCTTTTATTAAAGTGATAACTGTCAAAGAAGATGGACGTGGAAGATAATGTCAGGAAAATACTACTATTTAAGTTAAAAAATAAAATTCACAAGCTGTTCAATTTAGAAGGAAAAGACTCTGAGCTTCATCAAGAGCAAGGGAACAATGTATCAGCTAATTCTATTCTATTCTGTCAGTTAGAGAAACACTCTCTTACACAACTTAACTCCCTTTTTTGTTCCATTAAGCTAAACACCATGAAAGAAAACGCCTAATATAAATTAAAAATGCTGAAGTTTTGCCTTTAAAATGACTGTTTTAAGTTTCTTTTTTTTTTCAATTTTTCACTCTTTTAATCCACCCCTCTCTAAAGCATATTTTAAAGTATGCAAAAGGATATTTCAAGACTTTTGTTATTTCAGGTCCTACAATGATCAAATCTATCCATTAGTTCCTTCTTACTTATACTGTTAAACATTTTAAATACTGCATCACATCATTTCTGTAACCCAACCTCTGCTATAAAAAAAAACTGTTCATTGTATTGTTCACTCCATTCTCTCAAAAGAGCTGTGAAATGTTCTTGAGGATGAATGAGAAAAAAATGCCACTGGAATTCACAACTCATAACATTCTTGATTCTGAATTTGACTAATCTCTCTAGTATTGTCTCATTGGACACCTGCTGCCTGTGAAAACAAAACCCACTGAGCCCTTACAATGAAGGAAGTGAAAACATGAATAGGCAACCAGCAGACTAATTCAATAAAGTTTGTTCAATTTGTAGGTCCTGCTTTTTAAGATACTGGATGTGTTTGGGCATGAGGATTGTAGAAATCATAAAGACCACTCCAAATTATCTGAAGATAATTTTTTTCAGTCAACTTAGTAAGTGAAGATAAAATGTTTCTATACAATAGTACTTTTCCTCAAGTTATTGACATGCAAAAGTAAAATATACAAAATTTGAAATGCAATTACAAAATATAAATATCAAATAAATTGCATTTAAGATGTTAAATGGATTCTCTTTTTAAAAATCTCACAATCTTGGGTTACAAAAAATTATTACTTATATCATAAATTTTCCATATGCTTTTTGTTCTACTAGGATATCTCCACTACTTCTTTATGGTTTGGCATTTTTTTTTGCTCAGGTGAAGAAAAACACTTCTTTAAAAAAATAATTTAAGATTGATGGTCATCATTTTTATTTAATTTATATCTCAAAATTATATTTAAATTCATCAAGACAGGAAAAACCTCTACCACTGTAGATCAAAACCTTCTCAGGGCTACAGATAGTCTTAGTTGACTTGGACATTGATAGTTTAAGTGACTTTCCCTACATTACACAGAAATTCATTTCCGAGAAAGAATTTGAACCTATCCTCCTTGCTATAAGAGGTCAGCTTTATATACCCTATATTGCTTCCCACTACACATGTAAATGATTAAGCTTTTGTCCTTCCTTTGCTCACAACTGCATCCACAAAGGTTCCTTGAGTCACTGGAGATGTACAAAGCAGGAAAAGCAGAAAAGAAATGTAGAGAACAGTATTTGAGAGAGTTTTAAAAGATATGTATGTTATGTTTATAATCTATTTCAATTATCACTTAATTCTCACAACTAAATAATAATTTTCTTTCTTTTCTTTTTTTTAATGTTACACATCTGTGGCTGGAAATTGATCTTTTTACTTTTTTTTTTCAGCTAATCCTCAGCATCTCAACAACTACCTAAACAAAAAAAGGAAAAGGAAAAGTAAATGGAAAATTCTCACTAACACAACATAAAGGTCATGACCAGAAGTACCCATGGCCTACTGAGAAATCTTATTATTATACAAAACATTTTCAACAGACCCACTAAAAGAAAAAAATAATCACTATAGTTAACACCTACTTCCTTGTGTGAGAATTAACCCCTATGTGAATTATTATATGAGGTCAAGTTCAAATCACAGACAAATATTTGACTGCCACCAACAGATTCCTGGACCACTTCCTCCTGATTCTACTGTCAGCTGTTTTATGGTCCAGGAATTTAAACTAATTTTAATATTAGACTAAGCAAAACATAATTAGGAATATAAATATGCTGCCAAAATATGTAATGCATTCCAAAGTAAAATATAATTATTTTTGGATTGTTTGCTATTTGGCATGATTCACATCACTATCTCTCCATTATAACTGATACCATGTAAAAAATAATTTAAATCTGAACAGTCTCTTCAAGGAATGTTTTCAAGAAATAAATTCCTCATAGTTTCACCAATTACAAAGGCAACTACAGACTGAGTTCTTTCAATCTGGGCAGTGAAAATATGAATAGTAGCCAAGAGAATAATTCACAAACTCCATAGGCTAAAGAATCTCTGTCATTTCTAGAGGAAATTAGTTTACATCCCAAAGGTGATCATAAAGTAGAACATTGGCAGCCTTTCTGGGTAAACGCCAAAGGGTGGTCCTCATTGCTACCTTAATACTGAAGGGAAGAAGGGGAAGAGTGAAAAGAAAGGAAGAACACTACAGGGTAAAAAAATAAAAAAAAACATGATAAAAAAATCTAAGTATGAGTAAAATTGAATAACATTTTCAAGATTCAATAACTACAAATCAATCCAGAATTTTGTTTGTAAGTAAATGCTTCCTAAGAACTCTAAAAAGTGATTGCAATAGCAGAATCTGGTGCTTATTCAAAAGCTCCAAAACTGGCTTATGAGTAACTTGGGTTACTTGCTGATCTTATTATATAAACTGCTAAATACTATTATTTGGAAGTCTATTCATTATCATTCAATGGATAGTTAGTATAAGCATAGTATACTATGTGAGCAAGACTCTGGAAACTCTAAAGATAAATGCACATTTACTCCTTACTTAAGGAGTTTATAGACTAGTAGAGGATATATATATAATACGTGCATAAACAACTAAGTTAGAAGACACTGTGTTCTAAATGACAGAAGAGGTACAAGTATATAAAAGAGGTAGGAGTTAACTTCCACTAGTATAATCAGAGTAGAGTTCCTGAAAATGGCATTTTAAGTTGAATCTTGAAGAATGTAGACATATATACACACATGGAAAAATGCTAGCAGTAGGAGAGCAGAGGGAAACTCATATGGAAGAAATGCAATAAGGCAAGACCTGTGAGTGGAATGGCAAGCATGTTGTCCAATTTGGTTGGAATACAGATTATATATGTAGGGGAATGGATAAACTGGTCCTCTAATTTCTGCTCCTCTTTCTACTCTATAATTTCTACTTTGACTACTCTCTACTTTCTATTTGAATTTTACTTTCTAGTTCAAAGGGTGAGCAAAAATTATAGCCATTCTAAAGAGGAAATGCTTACCATTTTTTAAAGGAAGCTGCTAATAATTTTCCAGCAGGATTTAAGAGTTGCTTTTCCTGTTTTTCTACCTATAAATAAAACATCAACCAAAAAGACAAAACGAATACATATATATATATATACATATATATACATATATATATATTGGCATTTTTAATAAAGCCAATGATCAGAAGTTTATTTTCTTAAAAAAGAAACTCTGAAGCAATGGAGTAAAATAAGTCAGTTTTGAGATACAGAATCATTAAACCCAATAGACTTTATGAAATAACATTATTCAATCTCCTCATTTTATTTTTTTTATTTTTCTCTGAGATTTTTTTTTAAGGCAATAGGGTTAAGTAGCTTGCCCAAGACCACTGGGCTAGGTAATTATTAAGTGTCTGAGGTCAGATTTGAACCAAGGTACTCCAGACTCCAAGGCCAGTGCTCTATCCACTTTGCCACCTAGCCACCCCTAATCTCCTCATTTTAAAGCTAAGGAAAATAAGTTCCAGAGAAGTGACTGTCCAAGGTGACAAAAATAGTCACATTATAAATAAGTCGATGAATATAGCTCAACCTAATATATACACAGGTTTTAAAATTATAAAATTATATGTTAAACTACAACTTGGGAAATTGCACCTTAAGGAGTTAAAGTCCTAAATGGAGGTAAAAAAGCAGATAAGAAAACCTAAAAGCCAGAGGGAAGGGAAGAAAGAGAAGTCCATTAATTGATGACAAGAAAAAAGTTAAGAAAGAAGATATAACTTGAGAACCACTTTCACAGAATAAGCTATTTGTTATATGAACCCTAGTGAAAATAAATTTTATAACATTAAATTTAACATGTTTTCTTATTTTGTTTTTAGGTTTAAAAAATTGTAGCATTAGGAAACAAAACCAAACATAGACATAATAGAAAAGTTTGAATCTAATTTTTCTACTGCCCCCCCTGTAAGGGGTATGTCCATACATATCTGAACCATTCCAGAAAAATAAATGTCTCCACTATAACATACCTTATATTTTGGATTCATATCCTAGCTCTTCATGAAGCTATTAAATATATAAATAAGCCTATAGGGATTGTAGATAAGTTAAAAATACATGTAACTTATCCTCATTTTACAGACCAAGAAATTCAATCTTTGAGACAACAATTTACATGAAAAAACTAAGCATTTGCAAGCTCAATTGAGTCAACACAGAAAATGAAAAAGCTAGTGTCTTGGGTTCCATTAAAAGGCATAGTTTTAGGGCAGCTAAGGTGGCGCAGTGGATAGAGCACCAGCCCTAGAGTCAGGAGTGCCTGAATTCAAATCGGCCTCAGACACTTAATAATCATCTAGCTGTGTGGCCTTGGGCAAGCCACTTAACCCCATTTGCCTTGCAAAAACCTAAAAAAAAAAAAAAGGCATAGTTTTGTGCTGTTCTCACTGTTCTCTTTCTAGTACTATATTGGAGTATTATATCAGTATTTTATAAAGGAAAGACATTGACAAGCCAAAGAGTGTCCAGAGATAAGCAACTAGGAGGATGAAAATGTGGCAATTTTTGCAATATAAAATAATTGGAGATGTTTAACCTAAAAATTATCTTCAAGCATTTAAGGGGCTATCACATTCACCTCTTCCTCTCCTACATGTGTGAGTTTGGAAAAAGTCACTTCCCACTATGGGCTTTGGTTTCCCTATCTAGAGTGCAAGGAAATTGAACAAATTACTTGTTGAATAAATGGTGGATGACCTAAACAAGTTCTTTTAAAGATTCCTGAACAAGTAGAGAGCTATGAAGAAGTAGAATAGACTGACTCATGGGGTAAAGGGTAGAGCTCACTGCAGATCTTCCAAGAAAAGGTTTAATGACAATTATTGAGAACATGGTAGGGGTTCTTGTTTGGCAGTAGTTTGAACTTGAGGGTCTATGAGGTCTCCTCTAATTCTGAAGGCTTGTGTTTCTATAAAATTATATTAATCTTACATATGCAAAGGACATTACTCTTGTAGTCATAACCATTAAACAACACAGCTCCCACCTTTTACAAATCACTTAACCTCCCAGGGTCTGCTGCTTCTCCTGAAAATGGGAAAATTCTATTTACTTTAAAGGGTCACTGTCATTTAAATAGATATGAAAACGTTCTTAAAAGCATAAAATGTCATATGAATATGAAGACAATGTGAAGCATTCTCATATTTCAATGATGTGCCTGCTGAACTTTGAAAAGCAAAAAGAATTTCATCATCCTCCTTCAACATTTCTACTCTCTCACCTGAAAGGCATCAAGACTTAAATCCTGCCTCTGACACCACACCAGCTCTATGACTAACACCCTGCAGCACAAATTACTTAACCTTTCAAGGATTCCAGGCAACATTTTCAAAGGCATGAGTTGCCAATCTCAGTCAGTAGAGGGAGTTTCCTTGTGGGAAGTTTCCTTTAACAATAAAATATTAGATCCAAACCAATTAATAACAATGATAATAAAAAACAACTGCATACCATATAATTTCAAAATATCACAGGACAACAAATTACTTCATGTCAAAGTATTTGGTTGGTATTAATGTGTCAGTGTAGTTAGGAGAAAAACATGCCAGATCTGAAAGCATTAGACTAGATAGTCTCTACTTCAGTTCAGTCAATAGGAAACTACCTTTGCTCTTTTGTTTTCACCCTCTATAGTCTAAAACTATAATCTCAATGGCATAGGTGACTACCCTTACCCAGGAAGACCTTTTGTGACTTAACAGAATTGTTCCAGGCAATGGAAGGCTTGATGACTTACCCAGGACCATACAATCAAGATGCATCCTAGGAAGGACTTGATCCCAGGTCTAAGTACAAGGTCAGTCTTTTCATCCACTAAACCATAAAGTCTCTCTGTTATCCCTTACTTAGTGATGAACTTAATTATGCTCACAGACTCTGTTTCAGTGCGTTGGAGGACACTACTGGACACAACAAGGAAACATTCTTTTATCAGGCACTCATTACAAAAAAAATAAATTTTTGTATTATTAAATCATTTCCTGAGTCACAAGTTCTCATAGGACTCAATTTAGAATTTTGAACATTGGTCTCTGTGTCATAGGTAAAACAAGATTTAATGTCATAGAAGACTTTAAAGGTCATTTAGTCTAACTGTCTCACTTTCCAAAGAAAGACAGTGAGGTCTGGAGAGGTAAAGCGACTTGTCCAATCATGGAGAAAATGACAAATTCAAATCCAAGTTCCCTAACTCTAAGATAAGGAGTTTCTCTTAATATACTGCTTCATTCAGGTTGAATCAATCAGTGTCTGTCTGTCTGTCTGTCTCTCTCTCTCTCTCTCTCACACACACACACACACACACACACACACACACACAACATATAGTATAGATAAGTTAGCCTTATCAGTAAAGGCACTGGATGTCACGGTATTGTCACAGAAAAAATACTGTACTGAAAATCAGGAGCCCTCTAGTGGCATTTTGCAGCCTTGTTTTATTTCTCACATTCAGTTTAATCAAAGTCTAAAAGGAATTCATGATAGGTTTATCAATTTCATGGGAGATGAAAACCTGTAGGTTATAATCATTAAATTGAACTATCAGGTTTCAAACAATTCTCAGCAGGTTAGAACACTGAAGTCAAAAATCTAACAAGATGAAAAATAATAAAAATAGATGTAAAGTCCTGAACCGGAATTTTTTAAATCAAATGCAGAGACACAAAGAAAATGTGTATCAACAGCATTATACATGAACAGACACTAGTGAATTTAGTTCAAAATGAGTCCGCAGTGCAATGGAGCTGACAAACAAGCCAGTCTAATTTTGGACTGCCATAAGTTAAACTGAAAAACACAGGATAACAAAGATCATGGTCAAATAGCACCATGTACTTGCCAGACTACATCTGGATTATTCTCCTTAGTTGTTTGCATATTTTAAGCAGTACGAAAACAAATTAAAGAACATCCTGAGAAAGTTAGGGAACTTGAAATCATTTCATGGAAAGAACAGTCCGTGACCGGCCCAACTAGATAAATGTCTTCCAGTGTTTAAAGGGGTTCTCAAATGGAAGTAAGATTTGATGTGTAATTGTATATTGTGATGAATATGAGTACATTGCATTTCTCCTCAGTAGAAAATCTGGAAAGAGAGTTACGGGAACCAGGGATAATAACTGTGTAACAATTAGTACTATTTACAAAAAGATGAGTCTCAACCACAATCTTAAGTGGCCTAGAGAAAGATGATTGAAGAATCAGGGAGGTCTTGTGTAAGTCCCAGTTCTGACACACAATCACAATATGACCCTGGGCAAATCACTCGATGTTTCAGTGCCTCTGGGTGACTCTCAGAATACGGAGCAGGTGCCAACCTCTATGCTTGGAGAAGTTTTCCTAAGAGGGAGAGCCCTAGGAGGGTAAATCAAAGGTCCCGTTTCAAAATGAAAGAAAGAAAAGGAATGTACCTAATTAGCTACTGAATTCACAACCCCTCAGCACATAAAGTGTTTAAGAACAGATGGCTGCCTATTCAAATCAATTCAACAAGTTTTTATGAAGTACTTGCTATGCCTAAAGTATCTGTTAGGGCTGCAAACAAACAATGAAAGAGTCCCTGCCTTCAAGGAACTTGAATTCTTAGGGATCCTGTGGCAAGGGAGAGGACCACACAGATGCAAAGGAGTAAATACACAAAGTAATTTGAGAGAGGTGCACTAACAGCCCCGGGGAACCCGAAAAGACTCCAGGATTAGGTAACAAGATAGCCGAGGCTTAACAAGAGGTAAGGATTCCAAGAGGCGGCAGTGAGGAAAAAGAGGATTCCAAGCATGGAGACAGAAGAGGAAATATTATGATTGGGGAAGAATAGGCAGGTCAGGGTATAAAATACATTAAAGGTAGTAATATGTAACCAGTCTGGAAAAAGTCAGAAACTGGAATGTCAAGGACTTTAAATGTCAAAGAGAAGGGCATGCATTTCATGCGAGAGGCAACAGCAATTTTCTTAAAGTCCTTGATCATGACTGACAAGGAATAAATAACTTGTGCACTGGGAGTGCCAATTTGGCCCAGGAAGGAAATTGAATTGGAGAAGGGGAAAGTTGAATGCAGAAAGACCAAATAGGTGACTCTTCTAATAGTACATGTGAAATGGGGGGGGGGGGGGGGTGGGCAGTTAGATGGTGCAATGGATAGAACATTGGGCCTGGAGTCAGGAGGACCCGAGTTCAAATTTGGACTCAGACACTTAATTATTTCCTATCTGTGTGATCTTGGGCAAGTCACTCAACCCCAATTCTCTTGCCAAAAAAAAATGTGATAAGGGTTTTAAAATAGAGTGGTGCACAAGTGAATGGAAATGAAGGGAAGGCTATGGGAGATATACAATCTACTGGGAATGAGTGGTATATGAGAGAAAAGGATTATAGATAATTTCTAAGTTTTCAACCTGTGTGATAGAAGAATGGTGGTTCCGTGGACAGAAATTAGTGAAATGAGGAGAAGTGGGATTATGGAGAAAGATAATCAATTCTGTTTTAAAAACATTTGAGTTGACATACCTATGTCTCAACCAAGAACAGATGTTCTTGGGGAGGGGGAGGGGAGGGGGAGGGGGAGAGGCAGAGAGGGAGGAGTGATCTGCAAAGAGATGATAATTGTACCCATGAGAGTTGTGTGACTATGAGGAGTAGAGTAAAAAGAGAAAAGGAATGAGGAAATAGGTCTGGCATGCAGAAGATCAGAGGAACAGAAAGAAAATCACAATAGATCACTGTCCAAAAACCCCAAAAAAGGAAGCAGTACTCAATAATGTCAGATCCTGAAGAGGGCTCAAGAAGGATGGGGACTGAGAAAATGCTACTGGATTGAATAAACAGATCTTTGATGATCTTGGGGAGAGCAGTATCAGCAAAATGCAAGCAAAATGCAAGTATTAAAACCAGACTGTTAAGAAGTAAATGAGATGGGGCAGCTAGGTGGCACAGTGGATACAGCACCAGCCCTGTAGTCAGGAGTACCTGAGTTCAAATCCAACCAACAGACACTTAATAATTACCTAGCTGTGTGGCCTTGGGCAAGCCAAAAAAAAACTAAAGAAGAAAAAGGAAGGAAGGAGGAGGAGGAGGAGGAGAAAGAAGAAAGAAGCAGTAAATGAGAAAAGTGGAGGAATATAGTGAGGACAATTTTTCTTGAGAATTTCTGTATATTGTAAAAAGTTGAACCAAATGCCTTCTGAAATCCCGGCCATCTATGGATTCTGATAGTGTCAACAAGCCACAGGACCTCTTAAAACCTCAGTTTCAGGGCAGCTAGGTGGCGCAGTGGATAAAGCACCAGCCCTGGAGTCAGGAGTACCTGAGTTCAAATTTGGTCTCAGACACTTAAAAATTACTTAGCTGTGTGGCCCTGGGCAAGCCACTTAACCCCCATTGCCTTGCAAAAACCTTAAAAAAAATTTTAAAAAAACCCCTCAGTTTCATCATCCTATAAAATGGAAATAAAAACAAAATTGTATGAAGATTCAAAAATTTCAAAAGAAAAAGTTTTTAGAAGTAGAAACTATTCAGGAAATAATAGAAATAACAAAGTCACTATTGAATTGAGCCACTTCTATACCATAAGTTTAAATGTATCAGACCATGAAAACACAGAAAAGGAACGTTTTGGATATGAAAATTCATAAGATTGCTGGATACATGTGAAGTGAACATATATCTAAATATAATATTTTGACCCACAGCTGTTGTTTGTTAACTTAGTGTTTCACTCTACATTCTATAACACACTTTACAATAAAGTGATTCCAGCAATAAAAAAGGAACATTTTTATATACTGTTTAAACATCACCTGGGGCAAAGAACAGGTGTTAGTCAAATTATTTTATTCATATATGGTCCAGATGAGTGATTGAAAGAGAAGCACCTGATCTTATAGAAGAAAATATTTTTAATTAGTGTAAATGACTATATTTGGAGGAGTTGAGAAGTTGGCAAAATAATGAGTTCTCTTATAATTCAGATCTTGCAGAATCTCTCAAGCAGGGCTCCAAAAGAATTCAAGGTCATGTTATTGCAGAAAAGGACCAGTTTCACCAAAACAAAATACAAATATATGTCACAGAGAAAAGACGACTCAAGATAATAGAAAGAGAAAGAACTTCAAAGACTATTTACTGAATCACCATATGGAAAGATATTTTTGAGCATATGACAAAGGAATTGGCATGCATTATCAAGTTCCAAGTTCCACCTAGATAGCTGAAAAGAACCAGATGTTTCAAAAGTTTTAACCAGATGTTTTAAAGTCATGGTACAGATATGGCACAATTCAAGTGATTTTGGTTATTTCCATGATTGTTACAACTTGGAAAGTTTTCACTTTTAATAGTTTTTATTATTCATTATTTCTGTCTCATCAAGTCTGACCAAAATTATAAATATTTAATAATCCTATATATTCATATAAGGCTATACTGAGAGATGGCAGGAAGAATAGTTATGAGGGGTCCAGGTAATTCTTCTTGCCATTTCACCAACACTTTAAACTCTAAAAGGATTATGTATAGCCTTTAAATATTAGATTCATTACTAACATCACTATCTTAATTAAAATCCAGACAATATTGGGATCATCCAAATAGTAAGGAAAACTAAGAGTTGACAGTATTGGTTTCTTTCCTTCTTAATAAAGATGTCTGAAATGCATTTTCTCTTTTTTTCCTTGACATTTGTTCTTTTTTTTTAATTTTTACTAAAACAAAAAATCTACAGTAAGTTTTAAATAGTTGATATTGTTGGTTTATTGTTGTTGCTTTGGAGGGAAAGAGGAGTGTATTCAAATAAATAGGAAGTGAAACTAGGTACACCAAGAGATACAAACATGTGCCAACAGGCAGCTCCTATTATTTTTTTATCAGTCAGATCCTAGGCCAGAAGGACTCTCTTACACATGAGAAAGAGAGTATTTTTAAATGGAAATGTATCAAAGTATTTATCATTCTTTTTCCCCCTGCTTTGGGGGGGGTTAACTTTAACATGAGTAAAATTGAGAAGTTGATTTCTTAACTTCCTAACAAAAATTACAAATTAACAAAAAAAAAAAGTGAGGGTAAAGATTGTGGAGGAAGCAAAAAAATCACAGCTTTAAAACAGCTAGTTATAAAAAGTGTTGCTAATTTTCACCATTGCTTGACAAGGATTATTCAGTTTTTATCTGTGTATCATTATCACTGAGTCCACTGCCTGCCATGTAATAGGTATTTAATAAATGCTCATTAACTGACAGATTAATAAAGAAAACATTAACTTATGATACTGGTATCAAAAAGAGAATAAAGTAGGATAAAGACAAAACTCACTAGAGCTTGATCCATTTATCTATTATTATCAATTTCATTTTAAATAAAACAATAGAACAAAAAGAATACATCTGTGCATATGAAAAAGGAAAAGGCATAATAGCACATATAAACAGGCTCTCGTGTATAAATGTTCCAAATCAAAATGAACTTTTATGAAATATCATTTACCTTAGTAAAAATATAACAGGGGTATTATCAATGTAAAACAATTTGGTCCTTATGATATGAAATAAGACATTTTTGGACATGTAATACATATGGTTTGGGTTTGGGGTTTTTTTCTAATTAAAAAAAAGATCCAAGCTTGACTTAAAGAGGAAATGCTGAAAAACACTGCCACAGGCTGGCTTAATTTGGAAGTTCTGCTGAAAAAAAAGATTTTCAAGTGAGAGAAAGAAAATGTGCCATGGTAATAGAAGGTCTGGTTAAGCAGTTACAGAGTTAAAGGAGAGGTACAATTAACAATCCCATGCTAAAGGTTTCTAAAATTATACGAGACAAGAGGAAATAGCAAAGCAAACTGAGTCATATTGAAATGTGAAAGGAGTATTATGGAATCTCATTTCCATTTTTTAAATCAGCCTCTAGTTTCCCATTCAGAAAAAAACTGTTTCTTATCAATTATGCAAAAATATATTTAATAAAGATGAATTTTATGTTGTCCTACCCCAAAAAGGGCTAAAAATAAAGTTTTCTAACTTAAATACAACTATGATATTTTGCATTTGGTGAGAACAAAAAATAGCAATAACTGCCTAAAAAAATAGAAGAGACAGATTCAAACACAGAAAAGAAGACAATATATAACATTTTAAATGCTATGTATATTATAACATATATTAATACAGACAATATGTTTGGATTAAATTTTCTGACGCAAATACCTAACTACTGCATTTCTTTACTACAAATTTACAAAAAGTTTAATTGTAAATTAATTTTTTTCTTGCACAAATAATTAGCAAAATGTTATTCTACTAGTCTGGAAACTGCCTAGAATAAAGAAGGGAAAAGTGAGATAAAATAATTTACTTTTGACTTTCTAGTTTCAAAAGTGGGTAAGGATTTTTCCCTTGTCTTATCTGATTTTTTTTAAATTTCACCTGTTAAAAGTAATTAATTTGTCAATGTTTTTCAACTGTACTAAACTGTAATTTTTCCTTTCAAAAAACCAACCTCATAGTCCAATTAACTGGGCAAAGAGTAAGAAATAATATCATAATAGTACTCACTCCAAGCTATCCTCAGTTGAGTAAACAATTTATCTATATTTATTCAACTTGTTGAATTAAAGACTCTAGTGATCAAAAATTTGTTTTATGAGCTAATAAGGGTAATAAAACCTTTAGAAATTTTTTTTGAAAAATAAATCTTTTAAACATTGTTCAACCATGTAACATACTTTAAAGGTACAATGGCATCCCAAAAGTTTAAAGTTTTTTTATCTTTTGTGTTGTGTTTTTTCTTTATAAACAAAACACAAAACGCTGTTTGTGCTTAACTACAGTGGCTCTTTCTAAAACATAGTGTTATTTATTAGTCTACTCTTAAGCTTTAAAATCAGTCAAATGTTTGATTTGTTGAACAAAGGCTATTTCATAACATAAAATGGTCTTTGTTTAGAATGTAATACAGTAAGATACTGGCATCCATACAGGGAACAGCTGCCTCTGGCATCAGCTGTTTTAAACTGCATTACCTGCCACTGACCACTAGATGGCACCTGCTTACAGAGTATCAACAACATTTCCCCCTCCCCCTCCCTCACTAAGCAATGTGTGTGGTCTTGGTAATTTTTAAAAAGTAACTAAGGAGATATACAACTCTGAACAACAGGTATTTATTAGCGAAATGTGTGCTCCAAGTTTTTTAAGAATTTTGTTTCAAGGTCTGCCAACCAAAAATTTCTTATTGGATCCAAAAATATTTTAAAGTGGTTTCCTTGCCTTCTTCTAGTACTAACATTGTCACTTACTAAACTTAAAAATCAACAGGTCTCAAAACATATCGCTGGAACTTGTTGTAAAGGATTCTTTAACATTCACATAAGAAATACAAGGTTAATATTGTTATCGTTTAGGACTAAAAATTATGATTTCTGGAGTGTTGTTTGAATGACTAGTCATTCTCCCAAAATGCAACAATAATAAATTATTCATTTATTTTTATATTCATTAGGTCTCAGGATCACATTTTAAAATGAAATCCTTGTTGAAAACTTATTTAAGGATTCCTAAATAGGTGTCTAATAGGTGAACCTAAGTAGGAGGTTAAAAAAATACACTTCTAAGTATTTCATTTTAGCTTTCCAAAAATGAAAATGTAATTATAAATAGTCTGAATACAGGAGGAAAAGTTACTTATTATCTGGACTTTGGACTATATGTTAAAAAAGGGACATAATGAGTTTTTCTGAATTTACTCAAAGTTATCAACATGAAAAAAACTCATCCTATCATGAATCTGATATAGATGTATACAGAGGAAGACACTGTACTTTTCTGAAAAAAACATAAGGAATATGCAACAATCATAAATATTTTGTCAAAGCATTCTGTTGAGAGAATTATGGATTTTAGAGTGGGTTTTGTCTACTTCTAAAATCTGTCTAATCAGTGTCTAAAATGATCCTGGAATTTTTGCGTGAAAGATACTGAGAAATCTTTTGCTTCAAATCTTTCATTTTACAGAAAAGAGAACTGAGATCTTAAAGATAAAAATACCACCAATCCCACCATAAAGTGTCATACTTGATAAGGATAACATTATACATACTTTGTGCTTTAACTAGTTTTACCCTAGATGAAAATTTGGGGAAATTATATTTTTAAACTAATCATTAAAGACATAATTTAATATCTTCCATCATTTATTCAACAAACATCTCTTTAAGCATATACTACTTGCTAGACATTTGTAAACTACATAGATGAAACACGAATATTACCTTCATGTACCTTGCCATCTCATTGATAGATAAGATACAAAAAGTTAAAATAACAAAATGTTGCGTAACTGAATGAGAAGAGTCAAGAGTATAAAGAAGAATGTTGTTGTGTACCAAAGACTGAAGGATTGCTTCATAGAGGAGACTGCACTTAAACTTTAACAAATATGAGAGGGAATAGATACAGAGTTTCAAAGTTAGGGAAAATGCAGTGGTTATTTTGGGTTCAGAAAGCAATCCAATTTGATTGAAGTGGGTGGTGGGAAGTCATATAGATCAAGCTAGGAAAGTTCATGTAGCCCCCTATTGAGGAGGACCTTGAATGCCAGGCAAATAAGTATGAATAGTGAACTTTACCCAAATGCTAACAGGGAGCCACTGAAGACTTGAGCAGAGAAACAGAACAAAAAAAATTATTCATAAAGAAAATAATTCTCAAAATGATGGAAGGTAAGGTCCAAAGGGGAAAGATCATGAAAGCAGGAAACCAAGAACTATATTAGGGGAGTATGAGTAAGAACAGAGAGGACAGGGAAGATAAAGAGAGATTATACAGATAGAATCAATAGGACATAGTAAATGATTGATAACAAAGGAAAGGAGAGAGAAGAATCAAACACCAAGGTTTCATACATAGGAGAATAGAAATATCAAGGTTAAAAGGATGAGGATCCTGAGGAAGACAGATAATAAACTCATTTTTTTTAACACAGGGAAGCCCCATGGGACTTTCAGGTGCAAATGTTCCAAAATTAGCTAAAGATGTAATTCTGGATCTCGTAACAGAAGTAAGAGTCATGCACAGATATTTGGTCAGCATTTGATAGCTCTATTGATGAGAGTGAAGGAGAACAAGTGTAGAGAAAGAATAAAGCAATATGGCCAGTCTTGAGAAAACAACCACCTTCTGGGGATGCACAGAGAATAAGGATATGGCAAAACAGCTTCTAAAAAGGAGCAAGATATCTCTTGAGGCAAGAGAAGAGATAATGACTAATAGAAAGATACAGCTGGCAATGTCAAAAGCAAGGGAGAGATCAAAGACAAAATGGACTGGAAAAAGGATTCTACCATTTGTGACCTTTGAGAAAGAAGTTTCAGTTCAATGGAGGTAGAAACTAGATCACAAGAGATTAAGTAATGAGGAAGTGAAGGCAATGAGTGGTTATAACTTCTCGAAAAAGCTTAGCAGTGTAAGGAAGAAAGAAATGTAGTTATAAGAAGAGGCAGAAATAATGAAGGCTTGAGCTGATGTTTGGATTTTTTTTTGTTGTGATTTTGTGAGTATACATATGCACATGCATGTTTTTAATGATTCTGAAGATAGGCATGCATAGTGGAAAGTAGGAAAGAGAATGCGATGATGATGCAGAAAACTTTTGAGGAATTAATATGCTGTGGACACTCTTATCTGATGATCTTAATCTTAGTAAAGTAGGCTGGCTGCTTCCTGTGTGTGTGAGTGTGTGTGGGGGGGAGAGAGAGAGAGAGAACAAGAACGAGAGAACACACCTAATGGGAGAGGATGTGGTTGATGGCCCAAGAGAATATAAGATTTGAAGTACTTAGTGTTCCAAGTTCCAAGCTACTGACCACCCACTCTGATTGGGTATTCTTTCTTTAACTTCAGAGAAACCACACACTCCTTTATTCTTCAAATTTTCTCCAAGAAGTTGTTATTTATTTGATAAACTGGTACAGTCAAAATATTTCAGTCAAGGACTAGAAAAACATGGAATTCTCTCAGATTACTTTGGAAATTTTTGAACATTACCAAAAAAGTGCTTTTTAAAAGTACTAATTGGGACAGCTAGGTGGCACAGTGGATAAAGCACTGGCCCTGGAGTCAGGAGTACCTGGGTTCAAATCCAGTCTCAGACATTTAATAATTACCTAGCTGTGTGGACTTGGGCAAGCCACTTAACCCCAACTGCCTTGCAAAAACCTTTAAAAAAAGTATTAATTGAAAGTATATTATTTTGAAACCAAAAAAAAAAAAATTTAAATACATGGCATGATGGAGAGAGCACAAACCTGAGGCAGAAAGACGTGGATTTAAATGCTTTAAATCCTTTCTCTCTGCATGGCTCTGAGACAGTCACATCTTCTAACCCAGGTGACTCTCTAAAACCATAAATTCTAAAACCTAGCAATATGAATGTACAGAGGTAGTTTTCCCATGGTAATGCCTATACAAATAAAATCACAGGTCCAATAAAAAATTATGTTTAAAAACATATTATAATGAGTCAAGAAAAACCTGTTCAATATTGCCTAATCATACATTATAGATAACTGATAACATGACATGAATTAGTAATAAGTTAGTATAAGTTGCAAGGCTATAAACATATAAGTGTACAAGTAAAATATTAACTAAACAAACAATAGCTTCTGGCCCCTACCAGAATCACAGATAATTCTATCTTTAAAAATATTTTCAATATATTAGCCATTAGACATTTTCAAGACATTAGAAATCTAGTATATACCACTGAAAGTTTGCTTTTTGGGTGGCTAGGTGGCATAGTGGATAAAGCACCGGCCCTGGAGTCAGGAGTTACCTGGGTTCAAATCCAGTCTCAAGACACTTAATAATTACCTAGCTGTGTGGCCTTGGGCAAACCACTTAACCCCATTTGCCTTGCAAAAACCTAAAAAAAAAAAGTTTGCTTTTTAAAAAATTACTATTCCCTCTCTGCAACTTGTGGAGTTTAGCAAGTATTTTATTAATAATCTGAAAGCACACTGCATATGAATATGAAAATATTCTATTTACAGATAAAAATGATATAAATGATTCTTCAATTTCATGTCATGAGGTCATTTCTTAAATTTCAGCCCAGTTTCCAAAGTCATTTTATTACTGGTGATGTCCCTTTAAAACTGCTTGACCTAAAAAAAGCTTGTCCTATCAATTCAATTCTGAAATTGTGATTTTGTTGAGAGGCAGAAGGGATTACTTTCATACTCCTTTGTGGAAAATTATCCTTTCCCCCCTTCTTGTGTGCTTGTTTTCCTTTTTCCCTAATCTATGGAATCCTGCCTACTTTGTCTATCGAAAATAAAAAGAAAAGACAAGTTGGGGGGGGGGGGGACTTTTAAATGTCCCATTCAGAAGTGCCACCAACTATTTGCAGGAAATCTTGAAATCTCATTATAATATTTTCTCAAATATTTCTTCTTGAATCTTAATTCTTTCAGAATTTCCCCAACTTCCTCCATTTTGTGGGGGAAATATAAGACTATTTCTTCATATAATCTATCCCTCAACCTAGCTGGTTGACAGCAATAGTTTTCAACCTATGAAAAAGAAAGGAACATTTTTAAAAGGTTTGAAATACTATGAATTGTAGGTGGAAAGGCAATGGACTGGCTGCCTGACCATGGGCAAGTCACTTAACTTCTACAATTACACATATCCAATCTGGGAGCAAATCTTCTTGTGTAACCATCACAATATTTTTTCAGTCTGTTGACTTCTCTCCATACACACGCACACACACAAACACACACACACACACACACACACACACACACACACACACACACCCCTCTTGTGGTGTAAGCCCTCTTCATTTCATGGTTGGATAATTGCAAAACTTAGCTCAAATTTCTCCCCTCTCCAATTCAGTCACCCAAGTTATTTTCCTAAAGCATAGATCTCACCACATGAGATCTTCCCCTCCTCCAACTCGTGTGTTTGTGTGTGTGTGTGTTCTCTCTCTCCTTTCAGGATAACAGATCCTCTGTTTAGTTTTAAGCTCTTCTCAACCTGGTCCTTCCCTACATTTGCAATCTTCTTATGCTTTAGTCCCTTCCTACTATCATCAACACTGTCCTTATCCTCTTGAAACCACACCTTTTCAACCACTCCTCTCCCCAGGTCTCATTTGGTTTCCTTGACAAGACTTAAGTTTTTAATTCCACCTTCTGTAGGAGGGTTTTGTCAGAACCACTGCTAGCACTTTCCCTCCTAGGTTACCTTCCATTTATTTTATATCTTGTATTTACAGCTTATATCTTGTATGTACAGCTTTGTGCTTATTCTTTCACCTCTATTAGAATGTGAGATCCTTGAGACAAGGACTATGCTTCTACCTCTCTTTGCATCCCCATTCCTTAGTAGAGTCTGGTACAGAGGAGGTGCCTGTTGGTTGATATAAACCTCATGTTCCTTATCCAATAAAAAGGTAAAATATTAAATGTACTACCTAATTTACAAGACTGCTGTGAATGAAAAAACTGTAAATTTTCAATTACATTCTAAATAATGATTTCATTGTTATAAATGAAAAATAAAAAGTGTTAATGCACTCTTCCTATTTGGTCACCTGCTCTTACTTAGCCCTTCAGAGGATCCTTAAGAAAGATTTAATCCTGGTTTTTCTGTATGCAATTCTTGGCCATTAATTTAAAGACATTAAGTGACTTGTTCAAGGTCAATGTGCACTCTGTTAGCTAAACTGATTTTAATGTTATTTTGTAGACTTAAGATCACTTGAGAGTTGCATGACCTAGGTCAAATGATTTCTCTAGGCTTCAGTTTCTTCATCTGTAAAATAAGGGTATTGGGTTAAATAAAGTCTAACATCTTTGTAGTTTTAAAAGCCTGTGACATTTAATGAGTATTTTCAACACATAGTTGATATATTATTTAAATTGAAATGTAAACAATATGGAAACAGAAATTTGGGGGGCTATTTCTTTTGTGTTCTCCTTGGGCTGCCCACTAAAATGTTCTGCATATTGTAGATACTGGGTCTACATCAGTGACAGACCATCTGAAAGTGACCCAGATATCATTGATGCCACCTGATTTAGCACTGCTGGGATATTAAAAAAAGTATAGAACAAGATCTCTACCTTCAATGAATATAAATTCATTCTGAGACTAGCATTTCAGCATATACTTAGTTGAGGCAAATGAAATAAATTGAAAAGTTTCAAATTATCTGTATTTCTAAAGTTTTATGATTAAAAAAAACTAATGACCTAATATAGGTTTGACTTTTTAGCTAAACTATTTCTATTTCTCACTAGCCTAAAAATAACTCTATCAGGCTAGTGGGTTTCTTAATTTATAGTCTCTATTTCTCTCAAAATGCAGACAGCTTATAATTTATATTGTACAGAAGAGAACATGATCTATTGTTAATGGTAGCAGACTTCTAGCCATAAAGTTGTTAAGAACCATAAACCAAATTTTAAAACAGACATATTGTTTTTATATAAGTTAATTATCCAGGTTACTATCTGAGTCACCTTGTTACCAGGCTGAAAATTACCAGAATGAAACTGCAAAGCTGTACTTTCCTGGTAATATTCACTTATTATTCCTTCTTCCTTTTACACACACACACACACACACACACACACACACACACACACACACACACACACACACACACACTCTTCTAAAAAATAAAGAATTTTGGAATTTTTAGACCTGAAAGGGTCCTTACAGCTGATAAAGTAATCCTCATATTTATTTATAAGCCAACCAAGATTCCCCATAATCTAATACCATCTTACCTTTCTAGCCTCATCTCATACTACTACTACAACTCCTCTCCATGTACTACTACACATTCTAGGAATGCTATGATGCTACACAATGTCCCCCTATATCCCCAGTATTTTCTTACCACCTCTCTTTGTCTTTCTTTACCCTGTTCTCTTTATGTGTAGAACTCACTCCCTCTCTCTATTTAATTTTTCCATACCCTTTAAAACCCATCAAGGGGGCGACTAGGTGGATAGAGCACCAGCCCTGGAGTCAGGAGTACCTGAGTTTAAATCCAGCCTTAGACACTTAATAATTACCTGGCTGTGTGGCCTTGGGCAAGCCACTTAACTCCATTTGCCTTGCAAAAAAAAAAAACCTAAAAAAAACCCCATCTCAATACCAGCTTCTTTAAAAGACTTCCTAGTTATCCTATGTCATGACATTCATAACATCACACTGGTCCTCACAGAGTATTTTACTTTGCACTTTTAACATATTTATGTGAGTATTTGCTATAATAGCTATTTGTACATGTGTCTTCTTCTCTTCCTTTCACTCCATAGAACTCTATAACGGCAGAAATACAACTTTTCTCCTTCTGATCTAACATAGTACTCTACAGAGAAAAATACCTCTTAAGTGTTGATAAGAACTGTCAGATCTGAATTAATCCATTTTATACATGAAGAAACTAGCTCCTCAAGAGTTATATGACTAATCCAAATAGTTAGAAGGAAGAATTAGAGCCTTAAGAAATATATTATGCTGAATAACAAAAAACATTAAAAACTATTTGGAAATTCAAGGGATTTTTTTAAATAAACCAGAAAAACTATATACTCAATTGTTTGTAGTGAAAAATCAGACATTGAACTGGGAACTAAACAACAGGAATTCCACTAGACTGACCTTCTTTCTTATAAAACATGCTTTTATTGATTTTATAATAAATGTTAACATGAAAAAGACTTAACTGCAAAGAATCAAATAAGTAGATATTGGCATTTAAGACAGAAATAATAATGTTATGGCTGAGGTAGAGTAATAATCACATGTCTTCAGAAATATACTTCTGCCTACAAAGTGGTCAAAGAGAGGGTGAACACCTAGACACACTCACCGAAGACTAATTACTAATAAATGAGTTTCCTACTAGTTATTCTGCACACAATTTTGACAAAAAAGATCTACAATTTTTGTCATCCTGTGATATTATCAGTCCACATCTATGAAGCGATCACTGTTGGAACAAGGCTTCCATGAACAAGGTGTAAGCAAAAGATGGGTGACCTGAGGATACAACTAGATTGCTACTATATAGTGAGCTTTGCAATAGGGCAACTGCAGGCACAGCTGGAGAAAATTTCTGCTAAGTCAAATGATGATGGATGGCTTCAGCCACCATGGGCCAGGACTATTCCTCTATGGGAAAGCAGGAAACATATCAATTTACCTTGTTTTAAAATGATCTTATTAATTATTTTAGCAAAGGTTATGTCAGGAAACCAAAGAGAGAAATTCACAAAGCAATGGTGGTGCAAAGAATAATACGATTCAAATGCCAACCATCATACACTTAAGTGTACAGTGTGAACCATCAGACTAAATGAACTCACTTTTTTTCCAAAACTGCTCTCCCTACCTCATATCTAAGGAAGTGAATACTTTCTTTGGACATAGCAAACACAGAATAACACCAAAAGATGAACTGATTCTATTTTAACAACAGGGGGGGAAAAAAAGAACTTGTTACTAATGTGGGAGTCATTTCTGAATCACCCATCTATGTATAGTCAGACTATTAACTTGGTTAGAGTAAAGATCAAAACTAGAATAAAACTAAGAAAAAGTTAAGGTATGAGCTGGAAACAAATCAGTCCTGACAGTACTTTGCACAATGTCTGATACATAGTAGGCACTATGTTTTCTGATTACTCAAATAAATAATTGAGGATGAAAACAGGATATGGAAGAAAGGACTTAGAACCTAAAATAATTTTAAGCAGAAATTTAAATAATATAAAACAACTTCTGTAACAAGAGGAAAAAAAGAACCTAATAACCATCTTTGACATCAAAACACATAGGACTTACTCACCAAGTGAGATAAGATAATCAAGGCAGCAGCACTAATTTAGAATAAAAACTCACTTATAAATCCTTAGAAATGAATGATAGAAACTATGTTCAATATCGATTCAGGAAACAGAATCAATGAAGTATAAAACCAGTTTTAAAAAGCTTGTTGAGAATCACTACTAAACAAAATCTTCCTAAAAGTATTTAAAGATAAAAATAGGAGGGCAATGAAAAAAAAAAAAGAAAAATGATAATGATCTTAAATGGTTTACAACAAACTTTATTCAACATCAAGGACTGGAAATTCATCATATTGGGAGTCCAATATCACAGCCTGGTATATTATAAAAACATATGGAAATGGCATTAAAAAAGAAAAAAGGCAAGAAAAAATTGCAATTAAATTTTGTTAGAAGAGATCCATGGTGCAAGTATCATAAATGTAAGGGTATCAAGAGACTGAATTATAGGTATCTTAAGGAGGAAGATACCAAAGGTGTGGGGGGGGGAACCTAGAATTTCATTAATAACCCCCCAAAAAAGGCAAAATCAGAAAGCATAATTAACTATTGACTTATATGTGTGTGCATACACACACACACACACACACACACACACACACACGACATATAATTTCCTTTCTATATAAAACTGTTACAAGAATCATCCACACAGATCAAAGGCATCCTTGATGAAGGTACAAAGTCTTGCAAAGAGAAATTCTCTAGATATATATTGGATTGTAGTGCAAATGGACAATGAAAGAGGTTCAGATTCAAATTGGAGAAGGAAAGTAGACTGCAGTACCGTTGGAAAAATTGCAAAGGTCCTTTAACGATGCTAAGCTTCTTTCAGAAACTAAGGCCCATTTTTTAAAAATGTCAATATTACCAGAATTGTTTATGGCTATGAATCATGGAACACTGTAGTCTCTAAAGAATTAAAAATGAGTTTCACACAGAGGCCAATAGAGAGATGAACAATGACTGTGAGCAGGCTACAACATACAACAAACTAAGAACACTGAAGGAGATCTAGAATAAACAATGTCATCAAGGAAAATTGAAAAAGATGGGCTGGTTACAAGCAATAGCACTAGATCCACTGGAATCCTCATAATGTCAAAAGAAAGTGGGAAAGGTCCCAATACACTGGATAGATCCCCTATGGTGAATTTAAGAAAGGACATAAACAGGAATAACAAATGAGGATCAGGCATGAATGGTTTGTGTTCTTCATTTCTGGAGAGAACAGTCTCATTGATGACATCACAGATCCACGCATCTGAATAATTTGTAGTCACAAAATAACCTGTCTTTTACAATTGAACACAATGAAGTTAAAGGTAGTTGGGTGACAAATCTAATAATACAATTCATTACTAGTCTAACGTCACTGATGTCATCTGACTTCTTCCTAATGTGACAATAATTCCACTGTATCAAATCTGAAAGTCAAAATGTTACCTGTGAGCTAGGAAAAAATGGTTCTAAGAGTGAATTCAGCCTGGGGGCAGCCTGAACCCCTTCTTCCTTAATTGTTTTTTCCTTATTCTTAATGGTTCATTATGTCACTCCCCAGGAGAAGTGGTCCAGGGAAAATTTCTAAAATGTGGCTCCCGTATCCTCTAAAAAGGACTCTTTCCTAGAAAAAGAAATGCTTAAAACATACTACACCAATAACTATGCTTTAACAAATACTTGGAACACATACGGTTGCCAATTATAAAAAGTCATGTCTCATCTCTCCTAATGAACCTCTAGGAAGGATCTAGCCCTTAGCACCTAGCTTAGTATATATATACATATGTATATGCATGCATATATATGTGTATAGGTAAATATATTATATATAAAATATGTATATGAATATGCTGTTAAATATATGTGTCCATGTATATCAGTAAGTACAATATGTAAAATGTTATATATAAATGTATAAAATATGTTAAGTGACTTAACATTAATGTCAAACATAGAATTTATCAGGGAGAATACTTCTTAGAAGATCTAAAATCTGTTCTACATTTTAAAGTAATAGACATGAACCAAAATTGAGGAAGAAGGGCATTCTCCAAGGTATATAATGAACAACAGAGTCTTAATTAGAAGACAGCTGTTTTTTTTTACCATAATTCCTATATCTTTTCTGTCCTGTCAAGTAGATAAACTCAGAATTATATAGCATTGTAGGAAACTCACTAATGTTAGTTGTATTCTTTTACACATGTGTTTCACAAAGCAATTCATTCCCTTATTGAACTTTTTATTTAATTTCTTGAAAAGTCCAAAGAATCATAGATCTAAAGCTGAAGAGGATGAGAAAATATGTTGAATTCAACCCCTTTATTTCACAGATACAAAACTATGGCTTGAAGAATAAGTGACTAATTCAAGGTCATTCAGGTATATCATCTGAAGTAGGATTTGACTGACTCTAGAAAGTGTCAATTGCATAATTTCTTTGCTTTTTTAGTTTAAATTTATATTAAGAAGCTAGTAGGGCAGCTAGATGGCACAGTGGAGAGAGCACCAACCCTGGAATCAGGAGGACCTGAGTTCAAATCCAACCTCAGACACTTAATAATTGCTTGGCTGTGTACCCTGGGCAAGTCACTTAACCCCCTTGCCTTGCAAAAAAAAAAAAGCAGTCATATAGAGAAGTATAACAATAAACTTAAACCATAACTTCTACTGAAATGCTCAATATCATTTTATTCCTCATTTAAAACATGCATGATTAATGCATATATATGGACTTAAATATACTTCTCAACTCTTTTATACAGATATATATATATATATATATATATATATATATATATATATATAAATATATATATTTGGCTAGATATTAGCCTGGCATTTTTCCATGCCTTATTCATATTCATTAAGGAAATTATACATGGCATGGCAACATCTAATAATTTCATGCACTGACTGCAGAGATAAAGGTTGGAGAGTTGCAAGGGATTGACTATAAGAAGACTAAATCCTAAAACTCAGTTTCCTCTTCAAGACTGTAAGATTTCTCTCAAATATATTTTCTATCATGGTAGTTTGAAGTCTTGCAAGAATGATAAAGAAAATGGTTCTTAGCCAGTCATATGACCTTAGGTACCCCTTAACTGTTCTAGATCTTTATGAGATGGTCAGAATAGACCACAGATTCTTACATGGGATCCACAAGACTTCCAAGAGATCCATGGATAGATTTCAGGGAGTCTGTGACCTTGGATCAGAATTTCTTAATTTTACTATAAGCCTTTGTCTTTTACTTTAAGACTCTGACAACTTAATTCTGAACAAGTATCCATTAAATTCACCAGACTATCCAAGAAGTTCATGGCACACCAAAAGGTTAAGACCTCCTGGACAAGATGATCTCTTAAGGCCCTTACTGCTTTGGATCTCTTGTTCTAACTTATATAATTCAATATCCACAACACTGAAATATCCATAAAAGGATTAGTGTGAGGACCCTCCACTCCCACTGAGCCAGAGCTCACACTTCTCTAAAGTTCCAGGAGTGGCAAAAATTCCCAGCTTCCCATAAAGTCATTTCCTGTTTCACTAATGCTATTTAGAGAGTAACAATGAGTTCCACTCATAGCCCAGAGAAGGAAGAGAAGCATTATATCCCTCAAAGTCACCAAGAAATCAATGAACTACTTTGTGGGTGCCATTTAGGGTTTTAAGAATGGAGAATTAATTCACAAACTAGCACCCTGGTGACCCAAAAAAAGTTCGCTTTCCTGATCCTGCTAAATAATTTACTTCCAGGCTGAGAGCTTTACTCCTTTCTTTTACCTTAAAACAAAAAAGATTATTGGAAACCATATTCATGTAACTATTATACACAGTATACACTAACTACCATTACAAATGTCAATACCTTCATCAGATAAACATGCTCTCCAATTAAATGAGATATTAAATTATCTATAACCTGATTTTAAGTTTTGATATTAAAAGGTATTTCTGAAATTAACTGTGTCTTTGTTAGAAAATATGATAGCAAATAAGTAACATTTCGATCTCTCTTTTAGTTGTCTAAAAATGTTATATCACAAATCTCTGACAGATAATTTAAGTATTATTGTCATCTTTATTTTATAGTGGATGAAAAGGAAAGTTCATGCAAGTTAGATGCTGTGGTCAGTCATCCAACAAGCACATATCAAATCTGGGAATTCATCACCAGTCTCTCCCAATTCTAAATGAAATACTTCTTCTCCATTACATCATACTTCCTCAAAAAATCTTCTATCATCCAACATCAAATCATCACATTCAGCATCAGATTATCCCATTTAATAAAATGATAAAAAAAATTTAAAGGCAATGCACCTATAACCTAAATCATAAGCAAAGTGTATTGTTTAATCAGTTAAATTGGAGAAGATTTTTGAAGGGAAAAAAAATATGAAGATTTAAGTGCTAACTGTTCTTGTTCTCAGCAATTAAAGCAGGGATGGTTTAATTTTCTCAAAGATGCCTCGCATCTACATAATAAAAAAAAAAGGTGAGAGTACAGGTGAGAAAACATTGAAAATAATAGTCTTTTTAAAATATATAGATGCACTTTAAATTTTTTTCTCATCTCTCATTAATTCATGGATACACAATCTCTCTCGGTATCTGTAAATTGTCAATAATGGCCTACTTTTTCAAACACTTTTCTCTCCCAGTGGAGATTCAGTATCAACATTTAGTCATTTGTATCTTCAACAGACTTAATTAGTAACACATGAAAAGATAAAAAGCTTATGCCTCACACCACTGATACAAACACTGCTCATCTGAGACCATGCCATCCATTCATAAGGAGAAAGCCAAATATAGAAGCCATACATCCTTGCCCTTCCAACCCTCAAAAATTAAATAGGAAAAGGCTATGAAATGCTGAATTCACAGGCAGCTTTAGTTGGGGGTAGGGAAGAGGTTAGCCCTTTGAGGAAAAGGAAAAGGACACCATACAAGCCTGGAGTTATAGGTCATCAGGAAATTGCACAAAAACAAATCAAAGGCTTCCATAATCTTGTCACTCCTTCCATTTTCTCCATTTTATTTGTTTTATTTGAAATTATCTAAGCCTTATCTCTGTCATTCTGTAGTCCTAAAATAGATTATATCCCAATATTATACTTTGAGTCCCATTATCTCCTTATTAAGTTAAAAAAAAAAAAAGACAGTAGAAGTAATATTTTGATTCTTCAGTTCAGCCTTCAAAATACTTAGGGGAAACATTGCAATTGGTACAAATGTAATCAAATGAAGGGGTGAGCCAAAATTAAAAAGGGCAATACTATCTAATCCTGAAGTGAACTGAGGATATTTTTGCCTGGCTAAGTATAAAAAGCACTGTTTTTACTTCACTTGAAGAAAAACAAAAGCCTGATTATGGATTAGAATATTTTTCCCTAGAATGAAGACTGTTGTCATACCAACAGCAATAACAAAAACATACTATGAGTTTAAAAAACAATGAAATACACTAAATTAGCAAGAGAAGAAATATACCATTGATTGATAAATCCCAGGAATATCTGAATCTTGGAGGGTTTTTCATAATTCTTCCATTCTGAAAAACAAGCTAAAAAATTATTTTGTCAAAATTATTAAAACTACTTTCTTCTGAATCCAGGAAAGAAAAGAAGACTCATGCCTACCCCGAGGTGGGCTTAAAAGGTTTTATTAAAAAGTATGCCAGACAATATCAAGGGAGTACAATTTTTAGAAACAGATTTTTAAAAGATATATTATCAACTTACTATTTGAAATATGACCCATATATTCTTCATGTGTCCCAATAAGGGAAATTAAATCAATAGGAATCTAACAATAAAGATTTATTTTGGTCAAAAAATAATAAAAATAAACTAATTTTTGGAAGAATACATAGCAATCTGCCTGTTCTAATCTAACAGTAACTGTAAACTAAGTCAGGGATTCTGACAGCAAATGAGGCTATCAGGTATTGAGAGTTATTCTTTCAATTTCATAAAAACAGCAAAGTATCTGCAAACATAGGAAATGCTGGATGAAAAGTAGAATTTTCTCCTAAGTAATCCCCTTACTTTGGAGGCTATTTTGTACAATTCAAATTTAACTATTCCAAATGAATAATGTCCATCTTGTAGCATGCCAGAAACAAAACAGTTCAGTGTAGGGTAGTCAATAGAAGACTGATTTTAGAGTTAGGAAAGCCTGGGTTCAAATCTCATCTCTGACTCATAGTGATTATATGACCCAGGGCAAGTCACAAACTGTCAGTGCTCCCAAGTAACTCTTTAACATTGTATGTTGCAATTTTCAACCCCACAATTTTTAAAATTTAGCTAACTCATAAGGTAAAGCATTGGAAATATACTTCTTCAAAGAGTATATATGTTACATTTAAGGTGATTGAAAAAGTAAATTAACTTTAGTGTTGATATATAGGCAACTCAAAGATTCATCAAGAATAAATGAGGTTATCCATTTAAACCACAATTTCCATTCAATGCCATATATCTATCTACCTTTGATCAACAATAAAGGGTTTCTCAATAAAAGATGAAAATACTACTCTATTGGATTTTGTTAGTTCTACAAGGATAATGTTATAACTAATTTTTCACACACACACACACACACACACACACACACACACACACTCCAAAAAATCACTCATCCCACCCATCTCATCCAAGAAAAACGTTGTCTAAAAACATATTTATCCACATTGACTTATTTTACACTATTTACTCATGGATCTAAAATATAGAATCTAAATCTAAATCTGATGTTTTGGTCTTAAATCTCTTAAGAGTTGCAAGGCATAAAAGTGAATTTGCTTCTCATGTTCCTGCTACATAATCGCAATTCAACATCCAATATATCATTTTCCTTCCCAATAAAAAGTGCAGCAAGCCTTCAAATATAAAACCAAATGCCCCATCAGACCAGCCCAAGATGTTGTGAATCACATTACAGAAAAGAAAATTCTAAAGCTATATGGAACTGTTAAAGAAGAGAAATGGTATAGCAATTCTACCCTATGAGTACTTGGAGTGCATTTATTACCTGGTCAACTTATCCAGCTGATGGTTATTTAACTTTGATGACAGTAATAGCAAACTTGGCTTTGACACTGGCACCAAACTCACTTCACTAAACATCAATTTTCTAACCACTAAAAGCACTTCTCTGAGCCATCACCTTCTAATATAAGTAAATATATATACAGCTCATGGTTGCTATGCTAAAAAGAGACAGTATCCAGCTTTAAAGAAAAGCAATAGAGTACTATCACAAAGGGGTGTAATTTCATCTAGCATTCACCTAGGCTGATATTCCTGGGTTTCGCCTTTGTGGTATATGATGTCAGAATAATGCCTCAATGAAATAAAAAGTCTGGGGGCTGTTCTCACTGGTCCAAAAGTAAAAGATTCACTTCTTGTCCTTTTGATCTATCTAATCTTCACCTGACCACAGGAGAGTGCTTCTGTAGTCCCTTCTTGGGAAACTTGTTTTATCTCTTTTTGTACTAAGAACAGGCTACATAATTTATTTGACTCTAGGAACACTGTGGTCTTTCTTATGTAAAACAAGCTCCTTGCCCGGAATACAAAGTTCATTTCAAAGTTTGTACTTCAAATTCAGACAGTTCCAACTGCTCAGCTACTGAGATGCTACAAGAGGGGATGCCTGTATTTACAGCTACAATATCATGTGGCAAAACCTAAAGCATCCTGATCAAGGTCGTTGTGCTTCTTGCAAATTAAGTCGTTTTGAAATGATTCAGTATGTGTCAAGAAACATGAAAAGTTTTATATTAACAAACAGATTCAATAAGTTAACTGTAATTACATATTTTCAATACTTAAAAAGGCACATTGGTCACAGTGAATAAAGGATAGACTTTAAGCACAGCATATTTAACCACTAAATCTCACTGAAAGCATTTGAAAGGTCTCAGACAAGAAAAATGCTAACTTGGTAATAAAAAACATAACCCAGGAAAAAATATATTTAAAGTAACAAAAGCTCAATACTGAGGAACTACTAGTTTTTTGCTGTCAAAGATCTGACAAGAGTACAAAGAGAGACTACTGGTTTGGGGGTGTAAATGATCTAGTTTGAACCACAAGGAAAAAAAAAAGGTTCCTCCTGCATTTTTTCATCAAGAGAGAAAAATGCTTGTGAAGCTTCACAAACCTTATTTTAAAATTACAATGTATTCAGAATCATGACCTGTCAAGTATTTTTGACTTACTGTTACAAAGACTTACAGTCTAATTTATTTTTTATTTTTTTCTGTTAATGCCAAATAAAATGTTTTCAATCACTTACTCCATTTTAACTTGGAGTGATTTATCTAAATTTTGACACATGGTCTAGTTTAAGATGAAAAAAATAACAAATTCAGCATTTTTACTGACACTGAAGGAAAATTCAAATTTTAAAGTAGTGTCAGAGTATCAATGGATTCATCCCCAATTAATAAAAAAGTTAATATATATGCATGTGTTTTCTATGGACCCATATTAATGTGTCTCCCCACATGACAATCCCATATTGCAACTCACTTTTATTAATTTGGGAAATATCAAAAAGCCATTTTTTGAAATATGATTTTGAAGGAACTTAATTTTTACATGAGTATATGAAATATAAATTTTGAAAATTTTTATGTTTTCCAAGGTTTATGCTAGCTATAGATTATCTTTGGTCCCAATTCTCCCCTTCTCTTTGAAAATGTGGCTTAATCATAAACAGAAATCATGTTAATAAGAAAAAATAAGGAAAAAACGTAAACAGAAACATTTAGCTGTTTTTATACTTGGCAAACCTAGCCTATCAACATCTATAAATAACTTAAAGAATATATGCTTAGGAAGATCTAAGATCCTGAGAAATAAACAGATTTACAATGATTCTCAGCTTGCAATCATTTGAGAGGTACTGTAAAGTTTTGAAATGGAACTTGGCAAATGGTTTCAGTGAAATGCCTTTGAGCTTTGAATGCTCCAGCTCTGAAACAGCTACTGAATGGTTCATCTACCCTCTTATTCTCAACTTCAAAGCACAATATCTGCCTATCCCAGGCAAAGGCAAGAAGAGGTTTGAGAACAGTCTTGGTCTTGAGTGTTTTAATTCTAGACTGACTGCTCATAGCTCTTTCAAAATTGAATTAACCAATGAAAAGTTTGGTAGCCAAGGATAATGGACACTTCCAAGACACCTTGAGATATTTTAAAATCTAGAAATAATTCTACATTTAAGCAAATTTGGGGATTTGATTAACCTTTGTCCTTGTCAAGGATCATTGCATCAAGCACATCAATATTTCTAAAAGACATTTTGTGAAATATTTAAAATGCATGCATAATCAAGGTTTAAGAAAAAAACACATGCTTTCTTTAAACACATCATCCATAATAATCTTTCATAGAAACCTGCTACATCAGCAATTTGTATCTTAGGTTTCTTTGCTACTAAAGTCTATAGAATCAGTGATGCTTGAAAGGATTTTTTTCTTACTTTCCCGTTGAAATTTAATCTATTAACTTGGTAAGTTTGTCCTTTAGAAAAAAAATAACTGCATGGAAGAGTCTCTTTGTGCATAAAAACTCTGCTTTCTATAGTCTCAGCTGCCAATGAATTTCAGTATCAGTTTCAAAATACCAAGCATCTCCAACAACAAACCAGTGATATTTAAATATCCAAAAGGTATGGACTACAGTCCCCTCAAGTTGGGAAAAAGCACATCTTTGCTGGTTACTGGATTCAAGGTTGTCTTGAACTAGAAGGCAAACATCTTTAAACTCTTAAATTAAAAATCAGTCTGACTTGTTATCTGAATATTTATGATTTAAATAAATACATTTTAAAATTCTCTTTCTCAACACTTCCTTAAGTCCTAATCATAAATATTGCTAGGCTGATATACATGTAAATTTTTCACATTAATAGAAGATATATATGTATTAATTGATGAAAAGAAAAACTTTGCTCACAATCTTTAGGTGAAATAATTAGAACCACATACTGTAATAAACCCTGCATTAAGACAGGAAATAAAAGTAACATAAAAAAGGAAATTCTATTTCCATACAAATTAATCTGTATAAAGAACTTAACTTAATGGTATCTATTAATGTACATTCTATATTAAAAACCAAAATCTTTGGAAAGAGGCAAAATAAGCATTAAAAATATTTGTTCTACACTATATATATGTGTGTGTATATATATATATATATATATATATATATATATATATATGCATGTGTGTGTGTGTGTATGTATGTATGTTAACCAGGATTCAAACTGTTCTAAAATCATATCTGTCTGGAAGATTTCTCCAAAAAATCCAAAATTTCAAAATAGCTAAGAGTTTGCTCCATTCAGTCAGAAACCTATATAATTTAATCATTTTAATGAATTTATTTTCTAACATTCTCAAACAAAAGGTCTTGTTTGGAAAACAAAAAAAAACTACTGAAATTAATTTGGACTTTTCTCCGTGACTAAGAATCCTCATTATGAACCTCATAATCCATAGGTGGGCTAACCCAGAGTAGCACCTTTCAAGTTATGACTCAATGGCTTTTTATAGTTTTCCTGTTTCTTCCCTTCTTGCTCCTATTACTCATCTTTTTATTTTCACCTATTACATTTCAATGCAGTCACTGTACCTACCTTTAGCAATGAATCTCTCAACTTCTGACTGCTTGCCTGTGGTGTTCTACAGGCTGAAGAACCACATAACCAGGCTAGTTCTACGTGTAAGTGAAATTAAGAGTGACTAAACTCAGAGTGAGCACTGAGGAGTTCATGTTAGCAAAGTGCATGAGCTTTTACAGTTGGTTAGTATGTAGTTTTTGCTTGCTTTCTGATCTCAATTAAATTTCAATGAAGTGAGATATAGCTATACATAGCTAAACATATGCAATGCATTGGAATTTAGACAAAAATGAAGTTTATTCTTAATCTATTCTTTTGATATAAATAAAATGTCAATTTTCTTAAGCCCTCATATTATTTTATCTCACCATTTCTTATTTGAGGCACACACTGTTTCCTTTGGAAAATATCTTAGACTTTACTTAACACATACAGTAGGTATTCATGACACATAATTCTAAATTTCCAAAATAAGATCTTTGGAAGGAGAGAGATGAGTTTATTTTTTTCTACTATGGTTTGCACTGAATTGTTTTTTTTTTATATAATCTACTTTTGATACAGGTAGTTTCCAATTTAGAAATGGGTAGTGTTCCAAAAGTTCAGTTTTAAATTGCTCACTTCATGCTATACAGTCCCATAAAAAATAATGTATAAATAGTATTTAGGTTTCCATGATAGTTCAGAAAAATTATCTTACCAATGTAAAAGGCAAGAGATGCTGTCATTTTTGTGATTAAACAGAAGAGAAAAGCAATAAAATTGATTTTTAAAAATATATTCTTTACCTTGAATTTTGGTGATTGAGAATTAATAAAAACAAAAAATTCAAAGGAATCAGTGGGGGGTGGGGCTTATTCTAAATGTGATGTCAGAAAATTGTCTTAAAGGCTTTAAATGATTATGGCTCCTTTAATTATATCTAATTTTACTTCAAGGTTTTGGTGGCTTTTTCCCCCCTTTGCAAAAGTATGCAAAAGTATCTTTGTATAAATTATGATTAGAGTTGTTTACTGAATTATAAAAGAACAAAGAATGAGGAAAAAAAGTAGGATTTTTTTCTGAATTGGGCAAATGTTACCAGCAGTTGTTTTAGCTAGGAGAAAAAAAGTGGTAAGGAGTGAGCATATGAAATGATGAGAGATTTCCTGACATAGATTTACTTAAATGTTAACAGAGAAAGAGGGAACCACATATTCTCTGAGAGGGAAGAAAGGAGGTGGTTGTAAAGAAAAAGAGGTTTGAACTTTTATTAGTTATCACGAAAAATGCTCAAGCCAAGTCATCACATTCCTGACTTCGGGATGAAGAGAAAGAAATGCAGAAAGAGAAGTATTTGGAAATAGGGAATTGTTATAAGCAGTCACAATTTGGTTGAGGGTTCAAGACAAACCACTATGTCACCAGAATAGGCACTTGGATTCTCACTAGAAAAGCATTCCTTATACAGGGTGCCATGTAGGATTTTAGTTAAGAGGAACTAGGTTTGAATTTCAACTACAACTTTTTCTACTTCTGTGTTTCTGCACAAATCATTTTATCTCGATGAGCCTCATTTTTCTTAACAGGCAACTCTGACTACATACAAGTGATTGGAGAGATCTTAAGATGAAATCTCACAGACTAGAAAAAGCTCATCTGAAAATGCAGAAACTGAGGCTCAGAGAGGTTAAATAACTTGCTCAGCCAGGTAGTTAATGGTGAGCCAGGATCCAAATTTCATTAAGTCCTGAGACTCTAGTTCAGGACTCTACTTCATGACTAATCCATCTGCTTCATTCAACAGCTGAGAACCATGAGGATAAGAAAAGGTTGTTGTTGTTTGTCCTTTGTTTTCAAAGAAGACCCACTAGGGTATCATACAAGAGAAGGGAATTTAGTCTAAGGTAACAAAGGTAATTGGTGATTGAAACAAAAGGTTGGAACCGCAGTTTTCTAATTTCAGGTTCTGGAAAGGATGCACTAGACTATCAGCAGAGCCAGGGTGTGCCAGATTCAGCTCATACCTGCTCACTGGAGCTGGTTATAGTAAATTTACAGTTTGAACATTTACACTTGGAAATCAGCAAAGGCTGAAGCATTATTCAGGCTTGATTTATCATTTTGTTGATTATCTAGACATGAGAAAATAATGGGAAAATGTTAATACTGCAGATTAAATCTAAAAGTGCATAATGGTCATTTTATCTATCAGCACACTCCTGCATGCATCCCAAATTTGTGGAGGTTGAACTTATAGGCTAATTTGAAATTTTCCGAGTTTATTTTTACAGGGCAACCTTTGTCTCCATCATGTTCTAGGAGTCAGAAGTGACCAGTATAATTTCCTCCAAATACTAGTAAACTAACTCCCAATGGGTAGGGCTTATTTCAACATGAAAATCAGTTTGGGGGATGTTAAGAGTTGTACTGATTTGGAAAAGGTTTTGTTTTCTTTTAAAATTTTAATCAAAAGACTAATTGGGATATACTGAACTTTCAAACATTTGAATTCATTTTTTTATTTTAAATAATTTTCTGTTCATGGCTGTGTACTATATAATTTGTTCCAGGTCCACCTTTATAGAACTTACTTAATTGTGCTTATGTAGCATGCCATTAGCATGGACATAGGTAAAGTTATTTTGGGACATCTTGTATATTATAAGTATGTATTATACATATGTGCAAATGAAAAGTATATGAACATTTATCTATTTATTTATGCATGCAATACATAAACATGTCTGCAGATGTATGTTCAGGTGTGTATACAATCACTAAATTTTCCATGTGCATATAAAATCATTAAATTTTTCAATAATTAAAATTTGAGTTGTAGTTTATAATTCTAAATTATGGATGGTTATCAATTAGGTGAAATTAATAAAATCAATTACAAAGAAAATACCCAAGTCAAAGAAGAAAATAACTTAAAATAATCAGCTTAAATAGGTTTCAGAAAAATAAGCAGTAGTTTTGATTAAAAAACAGGTATAATTGTGAAAATAATTTAAAAAATAAAAGTTAATATTCTCTATGACACTGATAAAGTACTTTTAGAGTATTACATCTGTCACCCCATATTTAAGCCAAATGAGTGAGAAGAGATCAAATAACTTAAGGGTTGACTTTTGGAATAAGACTCAAAAAAAAGTAAGGATATTTACCAGGAGAAGAGAATAACCAGGTCAGATCAGGGATATTTTAATGATAGTCTTCATAAGTACATATATGAAAAATTACGAGCAGCAGTTTTTCATTTTCTCCCAAAATAGGACAAGTAAAAAGACACTTGTGTAGTAGACCAGCAATTAGGTATTAAAAAGAATTTCCAGAAGATAAGCTATTAGATATTAAAATGCATAAATAATAAAGGTTATATAAAGCAATGTCCTTTTCTATTCATTTTGACAATGATTCTATTTGATTTAGCAAGCATTTATTTAATGCCTTCTAAGGAAATGCTAGGCACTGGAGTCAAACAAGAGAGTCATTAGACTCTTGATTTCATCCATTTTAGGAGCTCCCAATAAGAAACTTCCTCTAACAGTAAAGGTCAATGCTTTTTCCTATAGTTATGCCTATAAAGTGCCTTGACCAGAGTCATAGAGAAGTGAAGTGACAGTGGCAGAACTTGAACCCAGTTTAGTCATTTTCCGAGCAGCTCTCTAATTCCACCACACCACCCTACATATCTGCATGTAGTGAGGACACAGGGGCAGAATGAAATATAGTTCCTGCTCTCAATGTAGACCTTCCATTTCCTTAAGAGACAGTACAACAATTACACAGAGAAGGAAATAAAGTGTGATCTGAGAAAGGAAAGAGGACTAATAATGAGGGGGATCAGGAAAAGTCTCAGTAAGAGGTGGTGCCTGAGATAAGCCTTTCTGGACAAGAGTAGATGACTCTCTGTGAAATTTAATTTTGCCAAAATCCAGAACAAAATGTTCCTTGCCAATACTATGCCATTCTACCAGCCTAAATATTTAATCTTCTTACCACCTTTACTTTGCACTATCTTCAGAAAAAAGCATACCCCCAAACATTTAATTTTCTGAGTACTCTACTATTTGTGGGACTGCACAATTTCACCTCTGAATACCATGTCCATATTTAGGTAAATCCCTTCAAATGGTTTATCAGGATATGATTTTCAAGACATAATCTACATTCAATCTTTTCAAATGACAACATGTTTGCCTGCCAAAGTCTTTTTTTCCCCCTAAATGCAAATTGAAAGCTTTTTCATAAACTGGAAAAGAGTAAATAACTTTTTAAACTTTAAGTTCAATAAGTCCCTCTGGGGATGGGAAAACAGCAAAAGACTTTCTTGCATTTTTCTCACTACTACTTACTTAATTTTCACTGACAGCACCTTGCTTCAAATGCCATTTAAGCAATAACGCATGGTAAGACATATGTTGTTATGAGATAACACACACCTCTGAAATACAGTCGGGTGGAGTTGGAGCCTTCAGCTGACTCATGAATGCCTTATCTCAAAGTAACACCAGGTTTAAGAAAGTCTTCTATTTCAATTACAGACCCATCTCTTAAAATAAATTTGAAATCTGTGTTTGCATATTCTGTTGGCATGGGGTGGGGGTCGAAGGGAGAATGGGAGGAACTTCAGCTTGGAAGGGATTTTAGAACTGTTCTGTGGCAGCTACAGTTAAGGGGGTATATGTCAGTAATTCTTCAGTAGTTTGAAAACACAATAAAGAATTCCCAGAATAGTGATTTAAAACAGATTTTCATTTTCAGATGTATTTGTTTAGTTTGTTTCATTTTCATTGAGAGTGATGGGAAAAGTTCCATGCACTAAATTTAATTCAGAACTATGAGAAAATGTTGGGCAAATGTATCACCTAATGTTCATGTCTAATTTCTCTTCCCTAAATTAGTTATGTAGAACTCTACTTCTAAACTCTAGGATCACTTCATTGCCCATCAGGAGGATATGTTCAACATAAAAATATACTGAGAGTTGAAAAATCAATGAGCTGTCTGTCGAATTGCAGATCAAAATCTGAGAAATAAGTATTTTTATCAATTTTACTTTTTAGTATGAATAATAATAAATGTATCTCTTTCTAGTTATTATGGGTTTCACTTAGGAATCTGCAACAGTCCATGGTTATCCAATTATTAAAATCACATTTTCTAACAGAAAAGTTTGGAGGACTAATAGAGAATCCTTCATTCTGAACTCTGCAGAAAAACCATGGGCAATTGGGAGCACCTTGGGTAACCATATGTTGGGTGAATTAATACTCAAAAGATCACTGAAAGAAGATATGAAAGAAGAAGAGGAAGAGAAGGAGGAAAACTAATATCAAATGTGAAAAGATATGTAAAGAGCATGGCAAACCTTAAAATGATATATTTAATACTTTAAGGTTTGCCAAGCATTTTCTTTCTATGCATTATATGCTGCACCCAGCAGCCGAGCCCTGTGAGGTGGATTTTTAGTTATTATATCCCCACTTTACAAATGAAAAAACTGAAACTCAAAGAGATAAAAAGAAGCAGAAAAGAACCCAATGTACACAAAAGTATAAAAATGTTTGTGGCAGCAAAGAGAGGAAATTAAGGAGGTATTCATCAACTAGGGAATGGTTCAACAAAGTATGCTATATGAATTCAATAAAATATTACTATAATGCTAGAAAGATATGAATGTTTTTCAGAGAAAATTGGAAATACTTTGTATAAAGTGATACAGAGTGAACAGAACAAGAAAACATTTTACACTGTAACAACTATATTTTCAAAAAAGGCCAAGTTTTAAGTTCATGGTCATAAAATTATTAAGTTTCTGATGAAGGATATGAACTTGAAATTTTTTTGACTCCAATCTTCTCACCCTATCATAATGACTTCATCTATCACAGAATCTTGTATTTAAACACATGAAAAAGACATTTTGCCTAAGAAGTCATTAAAACGTCCATTCTATTCTCCCAAGGAACAGTTAAGTGTCTCGGTGGATAGTGTGCCTGGGCCTTGAGGCCCAGAAGTCCTGCTGAGAAAATCTGACTGCAGACACTTACTAGCTGTATGACCCTGGGCCAGTCACTTGACTCTGCTTGTCTTGTTTGTAAAGGAGCTGGAAAGGGAAATGGCAAACCACTTCAGTATCTGTGCCAAGAAAAATTCAAATGGGGTCAGAAAGAATTGACATGACTGAACAACTGTTCTCCCAAATAAAATTATTTTTTCAACAAATGCACAATAGGTTCTTCTCAGTGATTTATATAATTATAAACATTATTTGCTTAGAAAATAGGTGGGTATACATATAAATTATACATATGTCCATATGAATGTATATACATACATATATACACAGACACACAAATAATTAAGGGTGAAAGATATGCACATTTATGGAGAAAATGGTTGATGGTCCCAGGAGATAATTAAAAAGCATACTTCCTTCTCTCACCCCTCAATATATCTTATAAAATGTGGATCAGATCAAAGATATTTAGGAAAAACTGATTTAACAACTGAACTAATTATCCAAAAAGAAACATGAATTAATAAAGAAAAGAATGTAGCTAAGATCAGATCTCTAGGTACTCCAGAATGATATTTACTATATTCATAAGCATTCACCATCATCCATAAATATGGGGCTTTAATTCATAAACATAAACTAAAAAATTCTGACCCAGGATAGAGAATAAATGTTGTAAAGCAGTCTTTATCCCTCAAAAACCAAGGAACTTAAGATCTACACAATGTTGGAGGCAGCCCTGCACACTTGTAAATGCCATGTCTCTTTATTACCACGACTTTTAAATCAGACTCTATAATTCATTTCTGAGTGCTTTTAAGGTCTCCTCTTCAGTACTCTCCTCTCACGCCCCCCACGTCTTGATTACTGAAATTTTAAACATTTTTCCTACATAATGGACTTAGTAAAAATCATTGTCATACATATTTGACATGAATAGTTCATTCAAGTCCCATGCAATGATTTTAATGCATGATTTTTATACTTAATGGTCAGAATCTTTAAAAACCTTTTTAATAAAATGTATTTAATTGCTTTTCAAGGTTTTTATTTTTTCCAAGTTTCATTATAGAACAAATATACACGATGAATTACTAGAATATAAAAATGGTCTTTAGCATTTTATACTTGGCTTCCAACTTTATATTCCCAGAATACCTTATTTCTTAGTTTTGAAAGGGCAATTATAATTTCCCCTTAATAATTCCTCTTTCTTCCCATGTGTTTATATCACTGCCTAATACATGTCCTTAAAAAATGAAAATTTATAAAGCCAGTGACTATTTCTATTCGAATATCAAAATATTGACTACAAACCATTTAACACCAATCATCTGGGAATCATCTAAAGGACACTAAAAGTAAAAGTCAGTTTTACAGCAAATGAAACATAACTGAGATTCACCCAAACCATGACCCTAATTTCATTATCAAACTTAGGTTTTTGAGCTGATCAATCCAATTATTTATATTTAATCTATACCAAGACAGCTTAAATTTCAAACCTTTCCTGACTTGTTTTATTAGGGCAGAATTCTATAAATTTGTGAATGGATTAAGAAAAAATTATGATCTATCTAGTATATTACTTTATACTCATTTAATCCTTACAAGATTAACTGAGACTCTGGGCAGCTCACAATTTCTGAGCTATACCAGTTCCATCTTAAGTCTTCAACAAGCATTTATTAAGTATTTGATGTGTGAGATAGTGTTAGATACAGATGTGTTAGAGATACAGTGAAAAATGAGAACAGTGTCTTCTCCCAAAGAGTTCATAATCTAAGGGATGAAGCAACAGGCAAAGATATATACAAACAAGATATACACAGAATAGCTCGAAGACAATCTTAAGTGAAGGGTACCACCATTAAAAGGAAACTAGAAAAAGTTTTTTAATACCCAAGGAACACAGTTGCTAGGAGTATGATAGTCAACTATGGTAACACTTGTAATGCCTTTAGTAGATCTTAAATCCCTTGTTTAAATTTCAGCTATCATTATTATACTGATTTAGAAGTTGTCTAAAGTTTTTATCACATATAGACATTATAAGTTATCTTTTTCTGATATTTATTTTATTAACTTTCATTCACTTATATAGTTTTATTAAAATAAATTGTTTTTAATATTTAATGGTTGGGGTTTCCCCTAATTACATTGTACAGGTATGGGAACTGGAAATATGCTTCCTTCCCATTTGTTCTATTGTAACGAAAGCATTATTTTGTTAAAAGAAAAAACTCCTTTTAAAATAGAGTCCTTATTAGGACTTCAAATTATATTAATGAATAATTGGAATTGCAAAATATTTAACAACCATATGAAAGAATGCTTCAAGTCACTAATAAGAAGTCAACTAAAGGCAGCAGTGTGACACTGTGTATTGAGCATTACATAAGTCAGAAAGATCAGAATTCAAATCCTGCCTCAGATACTTAATAGTTGCATTACTATGAGCAAGTCACTTTATTACTCCTAGCCTGTTTCCTCCTCTGTAAAATGAGAATAATATTCTAACATCTACTTCACAGAGTTGTTTTGAGGATCAAATTTAAAATTATGTAAAGGTTTTTGCAAACTCTGAAGCATTATGTAAATTATAGCTATGGTTACTATCACAATCATTTTTATTTCTTTCTAAATCAAACAACCCTCAGCTTTTATCTCAAATCCAGCAAACTGAAAAATGATAAAAGAGTCAATACTGAAGAAGTTGTGGACTCCACTAATGACTGTTCAAAAATCTGTGAACTGTTCTAATCATTCTAGAAAATATTTTGGAATTAAAGGAGGGAAGTTACTAAAATGTTCCTACCCTTTGCCTCACAGATTCCAAAGGAAGTGAATGATTAAAAAAGAAAATCTCATATATCCAACAAAATATTTATAGCAGAACTTCCTGTAGCAGCAAACAATTTTGAACAAAATATAAGCCCAATAATGAGGGAATAGCTAAACAAATTACAATATGAGAATGTAATGGAAGATTATTGTACTTTAAGAAATAGTGACTATAGTAAATACAAAGAACCTGGGCAGACATATATATATATATATATATATATGTATATGTATATGTATATATATATATACACACACACACACACACACACACACACATATATTTGATACATAAACATAAACACACAGACACACTCTCTGTCTCTGTCTCTCCAAGAAAACAACTGAAATGGAAACTGTCAAATAATAGATATGAAAAGATTATCTTCTTTTGCAGATGTAGGGTTTTATGGATATTTGACATTACCAAAAAAAAAAATCAGACATTCCCTATATGAACAGGCATAGGAGAAAGGGCAGAGAAAAAGTCCTGAATCTCTGCCCATTGTTTTAAGTTATATCACAAAAGAATTGGTTGGATGCAAAGCAGAGGTATGTGTAAACAAAACTGGTGGTATATCTTATCTATAATCTGCACCTCACCTAGCACCCACAAAACTGCTCTCCCCAGAATAGGTCCTTAATAAACTTTTCTGGGTTAAAATGAAGTGAGTGAAATATATCCTCAATCACTTTCTAACTCCTTTCCATCATATTGTTCCCATTCTTAGTATCTACTCATTTGTCCTGGAAATAATGCCATTTCATGATGCCCCCTAGCTGTCCTGGGGTCCTTTATATTGGTGCCTCACATAGATCTGTCATCATCAAAACTGTCCAATGATATGAAAATTACCTATCATTTCCCATATTTCCTATATTAGACTGACATAATCTGAGTTAAGAAAAGCAAATAATTTCTCCTAAGGTACAAATGATTATTTCTGTTCCCAGGGGCATTTGCATTTTGAAACAGTGTGCTTAACTATCCAAATGAATATATCTAATTGGCAGAATTTCAGGAAACATGCCAATATGAATCATAGTTTTACAGACAACCATACCAGAAATTTGGTAGGTCTTTTCTTACTGGTAGCATAAATAATGTTAATGAATAAAGTTTGATGCTCAATGAGATATAATTTTTTTAAGATTCTGGCTATTTATCTTTGAAAAGTAAAGTCATTTTATCATTAATCATTATACACTTAGGCAAATGAGATTTTTTTTTTGTATTCCTTACTGTTCCTACTATACTCTAAGGCAATGTTCGATACATGGCAGAAATTAAGTTACCTCCCAAAATACATACTACCATACCAGTAAGAGACAAGCATGTTAAGAGGTCCAAATAGGCAAATTTTGTAAAGATTTTAAATTGGTTATTCTCCAACATATTGGATACAAATACCTCTATCTACTGTCAATGACATCATTATTTAAAACATACTTCAATAACTAACTTGGATATTCAATGGAAACAGTAATCATAGAACATTTGGAAGATATCAGCGCATTTTCAGTGCTCAAATAATTATTCTGTATTTGGCAGAAAGAACTAGAATAATATTCAGATCACACATGTTTTTACTGGAATGCATCTGGCACAGAACAGTTAGCCCAAATGTCTTCCTAATCTAGGACAAACCTCTTTCAAATCACTGGTTTTCTTTGCAAACAGAGTAGAGCAGTAGAATGGAAATCCTCTAAATGGATAATAGTGCCTTGAACAGAGACAGCCTTAACAAAAATTTCTCAAATTTGAATTGGTATAGTAAGAGTATGCATGAAATAAAGTACAATTCTCAATAATAAAATCGTTACTCTTTATACATTTGTCCAGAAGCAAACATTACTAGCATTAAGTATAGAAAAGATAAATCTAAATAAATAATTGGGAATAATATACCAAGCTTTATGCAAACAAATGCAGATGCATTGGATTAGCTCATAAGCATAGAAAGTGCTCATAAATCTACAAACCTAGATTAATCCCAATACAAATTATCTAGGAATCATCCAAGTAGAAAATATTTAAATTAACAAATGAAAAATTAAGAGCATATTCCAGGGAACACTGAACAATAAAAGGGCACACTCACTGAATAAAATTTAAGTGCTTGAAAGCCAAAAGTAAGTATATTAAATAATTCACCACAACAAATTCACTCCCAACATGAAAACTCATCCTAGAATGATGCAAATAAAATAGTATTCCACAGTTTTCTTTAAGATATCCAATCAACTGACCAAGTCAATCTAATACAGCATGGAAGAATATGAGAATCAAGAAGTTTTTCATTTATGCTTAGGATTCATTACTGATGGCCATAAATTTTAATACAGCAAAAGGACTCAGTCAAGTAGACCAGTCACCAGAACTAGGAACACCTTCAGACTTTAGATCAGAGGTTCTTAATCTAGGGACCCAGAACTTGTTATGTTTTTTTAATATTCTGATAAATGAATAAATATGTTGCAAATTTCATATTCAATATATGTAATATTTGTATTAAAAGCATTATTTTGAGAGGGGTTTGAAAGGTTTCACCAGTCTGGAAAGGGATCCAGGATACAAAAAAAAAAAAAAAAGAAAGAAAGAATCCTGGCTCTAGGATTTAAATAAAAGGGATGTTTTTCAGAACTTTCTCTGGATTTATATTAAAAGTGTTACTATCTTGCTCAGAAAGGGCATTCTATGAAAAGTGAAAGTTGTAGAGGTCTATCCTTTTGGGCCAATAAATTCTGGACCTTACCCTAGGCCTTATTCCCTTTTCCCCTTCCCCCTCCTAATTATCCACCTTTTTTTCCAGACATTCGGCACTATACTTTGCTCATTTCAATTCATTCATATAATGAATGCTGGCATTCATTATACAGTATTTATCACACACCCCCAAATGATATCATATTTTTTTTTTGTCTAGTGGCTTTTCAGCCTTCTTTTCACTGAGTTACAGATGCTCTTCCCATCTAAGAAGAGAAACAAAGGATCTCACTAAAAACACAGCACTGTATTCCTCTTTGTTTTTACATACCTAGAATAATCTCTTTTCAGTTCCACCTACTGACTTTCCTGGCTTCCTTTAAGTCCCATCTAAAATCCTATTTTTTGCAGTAAACCTTTACTCATAATTCTAGTGCCTTCCTTCTGTTAATTATTTTCTATTTATCTTGTATGTAGCTTCCTTTCTATTTGCATGTTGTCTCCCCTATTAGACTTTTAAGTTACTTTTTGTTTCTTTGTTTCCCAGTATCAAATATAGTAGGCAATCAATAATTAAGTTTATTGATTGATTTAATGCCTCATGTCCTAATATAAGAACCTAAGATATTTCCCAAGGTTCCTTATACCTTTGTAGGAGGTAAAGATTATGAGAACTCATTGATATACAGAAGAAACAAGAAAATACTTCTGAGTGACCTTCTAAAACCATAATTTTGTAAAGTCCAAATTGTCTTTAATATCAGAAGTTCAAGCTAAATGTAGAAATGGATTTGACACAATTTTTGCCCTTTTCCACAGTATCACTGGTCCTCTCCAAATACCCCAAAAGAATAAATGAATGTTATCAAGAGTCTGATGACAATAATGCCTAGATGTTCAGCGTCAGAAATGTGAAAAATCATATCCTTTGGGGAATCAGATCTCTGAATGCTGAATAAACTCAACTGAAAGGAGAGCCACTGAGGTATACCATAAATATACAGCAAAACATGAACAAAAATCGAATATAAAGGGCAGTACAATATCATTTTGCATTGCTACAGCACTTTCACCCTTTCAAAAAATACCTTATGAATATACATAAATATTAAACATTAGATTGTTCAACTGTTAAGCAACAAGAATATGGCTGGTTTTGTCCCAAACACTACTAGACAAAAATTCATCTCTAAGCATATGTATCATTTTACATGAAAGTTCCTCATTTTAATTATATCAGGAATCCTAATTCAATTTTGCATTATTATTTACTATCTCTACCCTCACACGTACACACATGTGTAAGCATACACACATACGCATATAGGGAATTGATCACCAGATGTTGAAGAAATGTGTTTAAAAAAAAAAAGACAGATGATCATTTTCTTGAGTAAAGCAATGACACAAAAAATATTCTCTGTGAGCTCTGAAAGGCAGTTAACTATGTAATGGTCATTTCTCGCAGCCTGTGAATGAACTATTTCCATCAGCAGCCTAAATTATGCTGTTCCAGAGCCATTTTCTAACCACACCCTCCACTGTCAGCCAACTCCCAGCTGACATCAAGCTTCAATACTTAGAGCCCTGTCCCTTAGCAACACCTGCACTCAACAAAACCACTGGTTATTCCCAGCTGCTTTTTGTCTTTCTTTCAGCTGATCAGCCATGGATGATTTTAGAATAGAATTCAGAAACGTGCTCTCTACAGGCTCTTCCTACACCTTACCAACCTCGCCACTCTTTGCAGAGCTGCATGTCTCTCGAGACCTTACGCTTGTTATATTCGGT